>NW_020954719.1:10149520-10173198 GCF_900497805.2 Vombatus ursinus | reverse complement strand
ATGGATGGATGGATGGATGGATGGATGGATGGATGGATGGATGGATGAGTGGATGGACAGACAAGAGGATGGATGGATAGGTGTGGCCCCAGGAGCAGAGGATCTCAGCTCAATCTTGGAGCTGCCTCCTGGCTTCTGCCAAGCTCTGTCAATAGATAGCTGCAGTAGGACCTGACAGAGAGATTGGCACCGGTATTGGAGTCTAGGCTGGGTGTGAAGCTGAGGCTAAGAGTTTATCACTTTCCCTAGCTTCAGAGCACAGATGGCTCTAGATGTGGTTTTGGTCCATTATCAGGGCAGATAAAAGAAATGTCAGATTGCTAGTGAAGGAGCGGCTGTTGGTTGTTCCGGCATTATTCTTTGGCATCTGCTCTACCACTCCCCTTGCCTCCTTTTGACAAATGACTGAGCTTTCAAACTTCCTTTGTCCCCTGCCCCCCCCCCCCGAAAAAAGCTAGGGATGAAGTGAAGGGAGGGGCTGAGACTAGTACTGTCTCCTTGGCTCCCATCACTCTCTACCTTGTATTATATTTGTCTGTGTACATTTCATATTTGGCTGGTAGACTGTAGTCTCTTAAGGGGAGAGTTTATGTTAAAAGGATCATAGATTACAGACAGTTATGTGCTATAGTGAATAAAGTATGGGACTCTAGAGTCAGGAATATCTGAGTTGGAATCCTGACTCAAACACTAGCTGTGTGACCCTGTCACTTAACTCCTCTCGGCCTCAGTTTCCCTATCTGGAAAATGGGGATGATAATAGCACCTACTTCACAGGGTTATTTCAAATGAGGTAATATATGTAAAGTGCTTTTTAAACCTTAGAGCACTGTAAAATTTAACAATTATAGTTATTATCTAGTCCAATCTCTTCATATGACTGCTCAGAAAACTGAGGCCAAGTTCACAAGAAAACTGAGTTCAAGTGACTTGCCTAATGTCACACAGATATTAAGTAGCAGAGCTAGGATTTCTTTTATTAATTATTTTGAATTATCAGCAATCGTTTCATAAGCTTTTGAGTTTTAAATTTTTCTCCCCCTGTCTCCCTGCCTCCCTCCCCAAGATGGCACACAATCTGATATAGGCTATACATATACATTCCTCTTAAACATATTTTCACACTAGTCATGTTGTAAGTAAGAATTAGAACCAATAGGAGGAACCACCAGAAAGAGGAAACAAAACACAACAGAAGAAAAAAAAATAGCAAGTAGTATGCTTCGATCTGCATTCAAACTCCATAGTTCTTTCTTTGGATGTGGATAGCATTTTCCATCACGAGGCCTTTGGAGATGTCTTAGATCCTTGTATTGCTGAGAAGGGCTAAGTCTATCAGTATTAGTCATTGCACAATGTGGCTGTTACTGTGTACAACATTCTCCTGGTTCTGCAGAGCTAGGATTTCAACCCAGGGTCTTTGATGCCAAAGTCTGTATCCTTTTTCCATACCATCCTACCCTCCTCTAAAAATGTTGTTTTTCATTTTGTATGCCTGGTATTGGAAGCAGTGCACATAGGAGGCATTTTATTAAATTATACATGTATTAATGCCTGTTGCATATTTAATTGAATTTTTGTCAATATTAACTGTTTCATACAATCTTTGGTGTTTCATTCTGCTGGGAAGGAGAAAAGAAAAGAGTATTAAGAAGAAGGAAAGAGACCAGGACCTACCCTTAGAGAGCTCCCATACTGATGGATGGATGACACAGGCCACATGCCCAAGGAACAGACCAGCGAATCGGTGGTAAATGACAAGAATGTAGACTATGTATGGAAAAGCTGGAAGAAAGAAGTAGAACTGAGTTAAGTCAGTCAGGGAAGGCTTCTTGGTGGAGGAGAGTGGGCAACAAGCAAGATTAGAAGGAAGGAAAACACCCCAGGAGGGTTCTAAGGTTGAAGAGCACTAGGCTGGTGCTGGCTGTGGTGGAGATCAGCTCAGTTCCACTATGGTTAATCTGAAAGTGCCCACCGGAGATCCTGAGAAATGAGGGGGCTGGGGCACAGGAGGTGGTGAATGAGGAGACAGATGCCAAGAAGGACAACCTGAGAAGTGGGAAATGAGGAGAGTAGGTCCTGAGGCAGACTGAGGTGAGAAGCCAGCATCATCTTTGGCCTGGCATTTCCTTCAGGGGAATCAAAACAAGAGGATGGAAGTATTTCCCAGGGAAACAAAGGAGGTTCTGGACACCTCCTCAGATTCTCTATTTCTTGTTCTTGCCCTTGCCTCCCATGGAACCAGAGACAGTAGTGTTGGAGTGGGAGGGAGAGAGGAAGCCAGCCAGCCACCCTGCCTCCAGTTTCCCCTTGTGCAATCCCTTTTCCTGTGCTTCTCCACCCAGCAGCAGGCAGGGCACATGCCTGAAGTGCCATTGGCATGAGCCCAGCACGCACATTCCAGAACCAGTGATGGCAGTGCCTAGACAGGGGCTGGTGGAGCCAGGGCCTAGGAATGCCCAAGGCCTGCTCTCTGTGAACCTCCTAACTGATCACCATTTCTACATAATCTACTGCCTACAACCCAGTCTCTTGGGGACTGATACAACCTTTCCAGAAGGAGCTGGTCCAGGGTACCTGTCTCAGGTATCTTCCATTCACATTGACAATTCAAGAGTTGACTAATTGGTGGGGTAAGCATTTGTTAAGCATCTACTGTGTGCCTGGCGCTGTTCAGAGCACTCTACAGATGTTTTCCTATCTTATCCTCACAACAACCCCATGAGATAAGTATTGCCTACCTCCAAAACCTGAGATTTAGAGTTTAGGGGAGTAGCTGTGATCTATGAGGTATCATAAGAATAGGTAGGGGGTTTTAAATGCAATGACATTGGAAATGCCATCCTAGGTCAATCCGGTGATCAAGCCAACCCAAGATTGTGTCTCCAATGAAGGAACTGAAAGATAATATGGTCCATTGGAAAGAACATTGGATTGGAGTTGGGAGATCTGGGGCCTATCCTGGCTGTACAACACTAATTACGTAACCTAGAACAAATTACCACATCTCTATGACCCTCAATTTTTTTCAACCAGAACATGAAAGGCTGGAATAAATGATTTCTAGAGTCCCCCTCATGCTCTAATGAGGGGTGGGGAACCTGTGACCTCAAGGCCACATATGGCCCTCTAGGTCCTCAAGTGTGGCCTTTTGAATCGATTCGGTCGAAGGGCCACACTTGAGGACCTAGAGGGCCACATGTGTCCTCTAGGCTGCAGGTTCCCCACCCTGATCCTATACGTGGGACAGCA
This sequence comes from Vombatus ursinus, assembly GCF_900497805.2. Taxonomy (NCBI): domain Eukaryota; kingdom Metazoa; phylum Chordata; class Mammalia; order Diprotodontia; family Vombatidae; genus Vombatus; species Vombatus ursinus. The sequence goes on along the minus strand of NW_020954719.1, from coordinate 10,169,946 downwards.
CAGGGGATAGATTGTCCCACCCTTTACTGCCAATCTCAAATTTAAGGATGTACTCCTAACTTCTCATTTCCTCTTAATAACCCATGCCGGACTGGTCATTCAGGAATTTATCTTGACCCTTCCTGATCCCAGAAATATGTAAATAATAACTAACATCTACCTCATTAGCTCTTTAAAGCTTGCAAAACTCTTTCCTCACATCAACCCTGGGATATGGATTTATAGCCATTTCAGAGGGACTGGAAACAGAGGCCCAGAAAGCAATGAAGTGACTTGCCCAGAGTCACCCAGCTAGTAAATACCCAAGCCAGGGCTTGAACTCAAGTCCTAGAGGGTCAGAAAGGGAAAGGAACCTGTGGGTCATCTGGCCCTACTCCCTCAATAAAGACTGAGTCCCCAAGAAGGAAAGTGACCTAACCAAAGTCACTTAACCATTAAGGGACAGTGTTGCCTGGCTGCCAGTCCCCTAATTCTCTCAACTATACTAGCTGCCTCCAAAATCTGTGTCCATCTTATCCTCTTCCCTACCAGACTTCTCATCTAGACTGTAGCATCAGGCAGGTTTTCTTCTATCCTAGGACTTCTCCTTTCCAGGCTAGAAAAAAGCCAGGCATGACTGGGCCATACCACCCTAGGGAATTAAAGTTGTCCTTGTGTTTAAGATTCCAAAGTCTCCCTCAGCCACAAGATTCTTCTACCTCCCACTTCCTCCCACTTGGGAAAGTCTATAACTGACAACTTTATCCCATTTCCACTTATTTTAGCCTCCCCCTGGGGGAATGGAGAAGATCAGGCCTTCTGTGCTATGATCTTCAGAAGATTGTGACTCTTAATCCAACCCAATAATCTCCAACCCAACTCCTTCTATCCCTGGTCCTTGATGTCCTACCCCTTGCATAGTACAATAGAAAGAGGACTGGATTTGGTGTGTACAGATCTGATTTTGAACCCCAGCCTTTATATTTAATAGTTGTGTGAATGTAAGCAAGACCCTTACATTTTCTGAGCCTCAATTTCTTCATCTGCATGCAGTACTCCCTTGGGCTCAATTCCCCATCTTAAATTGGTACTGGCAGATTGGGTCCCCAGAGGTATAACTTGCTACCTCAGGTTCTAGTCAAGTTCTATGAGTGGCTATTCTCCTAACATTAGCAAGCCCCCACCAGTGTGCTTGTCATTAATAATCAGCCAGTAGACTCAATTAGTTCTTAGAAATCTCATTTATACAAATGACATGACAAGAGCAGTAGTTACAAAACATTCCTCCCCAGAACCTGGGGTACATTGTCTCATACATACATTCAGATACCATGGAGGAGAGTGGGCTTAACCATAAATTAAAATGGCAATAACATATGGGTGACACAGATGACCAAGATAACTCACAACTCTGGAACTTTAGGACTTTGATGCAACTTCTCCAGAGTCCTCATGAAGTTCACTATAGGGCATGGTATGGGTGATGGTTGATTTACTCTAATGTTTAGCTGGCTCCTTGAAGGGCACAGTATCTCAGCTGGGTGAACAGATCAGCTGAGCTTTCTTCACACAGGGCACAGCATTTCTCCTGGATAAGTCATTACACTCCTGGGATGCACTGAGAGGGTTGATCAGCTCCTCACCCAGCACAGTTCCTCATTCACTACTGAGATGGTTTTTCAGAGAATGCAACTTCTCTGTGGAAGGGTCAATTCACTGGACTTCCTAAACTCACTTTTGAATAGGCATCTACCACCTCCATCATATCCAGCTTTTGGTTTCCCTGGGTATTACAGTACTGTTTTTCAGCTGGAATATGACTATAATCTTTGAAAAATGAAGAGACCTTTAGACCTTGACTCTCTCAGGGCCTTAGGTAAGAGGTTTGTCAACTCCCAGGCAAAGGTGGGAGAGGTATAGTCTGTCCTGTTTGTAAATTCTTCCTGGTTCAGAGCACGGTTCCAACCTTACTTATGGGTTACATTTCCTAGATTCCTGTAGGGGTCCTGTGCAAACCAAATGGTTAGTGACAATCTGTTCTGAGGCAAGTTTATTGTCAGCTGGACTTTTCATCTGCAATTAAGCTATTCAAAGCCTCTGACCCCTTCCAAGATTTTTTACTCATATCTGAAGTGACCTTACCTTTACATTTTATCTTCATTGTTTTCACCTCTTTAGAACCTTCAGCACTGCTGAAGTCTAAGCAGGTCACACTCTGGTGCCTAAAATGGGAGCCACATTATTTGCCCCTATGTCTTACAGGGTTGTTTTGAGGAAACTAAAAGGCACAACACATATAGAAGCTTTTGGTGTTAACATCAGTTCCAGCCCTTAGGCTTCCATGTATACTTGGCACTTACTCCCCATCACCACTATCCTTGGGAAGTTTTCTCTAGTCATTGAATATTGGCCCCGATCCCCCCATTCTTGACATTTGGTTATTAAAAACAAGCAAACTCCTACACCTGCAATTTAACCTTCTTACCTGTGGGTTCCTCCAATAGCTTGCTCTATGAGCCTTTGGAAATATTCCTCAACAAGCTGAACTGATTTTCATAAGAGAATCTCTTCTATTTAGAAAGTTCTCATCCATTGAATTACCCTATCCCCATCACTTAGCATCCCCAGATCATCAGTGACCACAGTCTCAATATATCCCTACTATGTGCTTTGAAGAAAAAAAAAAAGACATAATCCCTGGAAGTTTCCAGTCTAATCGTTCTATAGAATGTAAGTTCCTTAAGGACTATTTCATTCTTTCATCTTTATATGCCTTTACAATGCCTGAAACACAGTAGGTACTTAACAAAAGATCATGAAATTTGAAATTGTTGGCTGATAGGGAGCTAACTCTGGTAACTGTAAGAATTATTCAGACAGGAACAATGAAAAAAAGGATCAAATATTGTGCTAGAGCTTCGGGGCAGGAGGGAAGGTAAAGATTGAGTGAGATTAATCTGCAAAGGCTTCCCACAGGTGGTACTTGGGTTTCCCTATCAACTAATGCAGGAGTTCTTAACCCTTCTTTGTGTCCCATACTTCTTTGGCAGTCTGGTGAAGCCTATGGAGCCTTTCTCAGAATCATGTGTTGTTGTTGTTGTTGTTATTCTTGTTTTAATTCATAATTGAAGAAAATGTTGATTTCAGTTAGAGGCATTTCCATTTCAGTCAATGGAAATAAAGAATAATTATTTCTCAATTTCCTGTGGTCCTCTAAATCTAACCATGACCCCTAGTTAAGAAGTCCTGATTTAATTAATCAAAGCCAAACTCTTTTCTCCCTCTGCTTCTGGAACCTTCATTTCACCCCATAGGCTCCTTTTCTTTCCCCACACACACCCAATTGACAGTCTCCACACACTTCAGTTCCTTCCCACCTTTGAAACTCATCCTAAGCTATGTGGTACCCATTCATCACACAAATATTTACTGAGTGCCTACTGTGTGCAAGATGTTTTGCTTTTATGAGTTAGGCCTCTGCCCAGCTGAGGAAGCAAGGTAAGGAGGAGAAGCTGAAACTATGACATAAGGAAATGCCTTTCCCATCCACCCCTCTACCTTGATGGTTGAACCGACCCACCCTCTCCACCCCCAGACTCTGTTAAGCTGTAAGGTTCCTGTCTGTCATATCCAGGTGGCCGTGACTGAAAGAAAGAGGAAGTAAAAAACAAATAGAGAGACCTAGAGATAGAAACCTAGAGGCAGAAAGAGGAGGGGTGTGGAAGATAGAAAGAAAAGGAGAAGAAGAAGGGGAGGGAGAAGGAGAAAAAGCAAGAGGAGGAGATGGGAAGAGGGAGAAAGAGGAGGAGGAGATGGAGAGGAGGTATACAGAGGGGGAGAGAGAGAGAGAGAGAGAATAGAAATCAGAAGAACTGAGTTCTAATCCTAAATCTTCCCCTAACCTTGAACAAATAGCTTCATCTCATCTGTAAAACAAGAGAATTGGATTAGATGATTGATAAACTACTTTCTAATTCTACACACTGAACAGGCTTTGACAACAGCCAGGAGTATGCCTTACTTATACTGGAGGCATATCTCTTCCCAGACTGTAAGTTCTGTGAAGGCAGGAATCCTCTTTGTCTCTCTTTCACACACACACACACACACACACACACACACACACACACACACACACTGCTCAACACTCTGGTGGGTACATAGGAAGGACCACATCTGATCTAAACTTTATATTAAGAACCTAGCACAGTGCTCTGCACTTCGTAGTCCCTTAATAAATATTTGCTGTACAACATCGTATGATGATCAGCTATGAATGACTTAGCTATTCCTGGCTATAGGACTCATGATAGAAAATGCTATTCATATCCAGAGAAAGAACTGATGGAATCTGAATGCAGATCGAAGAATACAATTTTCACTCTATTTTTTCATGTGTTTTTTTTTCTTTTGGTCTGTTTCTTCTTTCACAGCATGACTAATATGGAAATATGTTTTACATGGTTACACATATATAACCTATATCAAATTACTTACCATCTTAGGGAGGAGGGAGGTGAAAGAGGAAGGGAGAAAATATGGAACTCGAAATTTTTAAGTGAACATTAAAATTTGTCTTTATGTGTAATTAGAAAAAATAAAATATTATGATAAATGAAAAAAACAATTATTTGCAGTATTACAGTGTAGCTGTAACATTCAATTCAATTAATTCAATAAGCATTTATTAAGCCCTCTGCTGGGGCAACAAAGACAAAATCAAAGTAGTTTCTGTCTCCAAGGTACTCATGTTCCATTGGAAGGGTTGGGCTCTAAGATTCCTTTAAGAAGAGCATAAGCTCCTTGAGAGCAGCAACTACAATTATCCATTCCATATTGTGACTTTCCCCACTGGGTTCTGATATATCAGGGGTCAGCATGAAAAATTAAATGGGAATTTGGGTGGAGTTTTGTGGAAGTCACAGATAACACAGAGCCTGTGACTTAAATTTTACAATAAGGTACTGTAAACACCCCATAAAAGAAAAAGAAAAAATTCAGACTTCTTCTCTTGTACAAAGGGAGGGCCAAAATATTTTATGTGGATTTTCCAAATTACAGGAATGTGCCCCTAATCCCTACAACGTGGAAGGGGATGGGCTTTGTGTTGATATCCCTTGCTGCTAGGCAGTTCAGTGATAGAGAGAGCCAGCCTGGGAGGCAAAAAGACCCAGGTTTTAGTCCTGGCTTTGTGTGGCCCTGGGCAAGTTGCTTAACTTCTCAGTGCTCTAGACGACTCTAAGACACTTAAGTTGTTGAGTGTGTGCCTACCTGCAATGGTGCAGAAAGTTTCCTCATCTGGGAGTTCCCTGTACTAATTAAATCAGAAATCTAGTCCCCACTTTGTATCCCCGGTGCCTCCCAAAGAACTCGAGCATAATGTGTGTTGGACTGAAATTCCATCCCTAGCATTCTATATGATTGAGTAGGGGGAGGAGAGGGAATGAGGCCTCGTGGTTTGGTTGGCTTTTGTTTATTTTGGGCTTTTCCTCCTGCTGTTCCTGTTTGGCAGCTGGAGCAGGCCAGTGCAACACCTTCCTCGTTGGTACCCAACAAAGACCTCACCAAGCCTGAGGAGAAACCCACAAACGCTGGACTCCACCGTCCAGCTCAAGTGTCAACTCCAAGAGGCCCAGAGTCATGGCCCAGGGCTCCCCCTCTGAGCACCCTGTGCCAAACCCAGGGACGACTGAAGATGGGGCTTTGGGAATGGAAGCATGCCAGCAAGCAACCAGGGAGAGGGAACAATGGGAGTCAGGCAGAGTAACTAATGGAAATCAGGCATCAGATAGAACACAAGAACTCACATAAGATGGAACTGAAAAGAGACAAATGGAAATCCTATCCTTAAGTTTAAAAAAATCAGCTTTACAAGTATGAAATAGAGACTGAACAGTCTTTTCATGAAAAGATATGAAACTGGGGCAGCTAGGTCGCGAAGTGGATCAAGCACCAACCTTGAAGTCAGGAGGACCTGAGTTAGAATCCAGCCTCAGACCAAACACTTGACACTTACTAGCTGTGTGATCCTGGGCAAGTCACTTAACCCCAATTGCCTAAAAAAAAAAATTTTTTTTTAAATTTTAAAAAAGATATGAAACTTATAATAGACTGCAAACTCATGAATAAATGAAAAAACATTTAAGTGCTTACTATGTGCCAAGCTTGGCGGTGCAGTGGATAGAGTACTGGGCATGTAGTTAGGAAGACCTGAGGTCAAATCTAGCCTCAGACACTTAGTAGTTGTGTGACCCTGGGCAAGTCACTTAACTTCTATCGGCCTCAGTTCCCTCAACTATAAAAAGGGGATAATAATAGCACCTACCTGGGTTGTTGTGAGGATCTGAAGATCAAATGAGATAATACCTATAAAGTACTCAAAACAGTACACATAGTAGGTGCTTAATAAACTCTTGTTTCCTTCTCCCTCCCCCCATGCCAAGCACTATGGATACAAATGCAAAAGCAAGACAATCCCTTCCCTCAAGGAGCTTACATTCACAAAGATGGAGACAAAACATGTAGGGAAATGGTAGCTGAGGAAGAGTGTTTTGGTTTGGGAAGTCATAGGGATGCTAAGTGGAGTCATGAGATTTGATTGACGTATTCTTTCCAGTAGTTTTTTTTGGGGGGGGCTAGGCAATGGGCTTAAGTGACTTGCCCAGGGTCACACAGCTAGTAAGTGTCAAGAGTCTGAGGCTAGATTTGAACTCAGGTCCTCCTGACTTCAGGGCCAGTGCTCTATTTACTGCACCACCTAGCTTCCCCCCTCTTTCCAGTAATAATGGCAATATTGATATGATTACAGTTGGGGTGGGGGTAAAAGAACCCACCCCCATTGACACAAACAAATGGGAAGAAGCTAACTAAGGTCAAATTCAATAGTACAACACGGCAGAGAAATGAGCTTATACGATCTTGGGCAGCATTAAGAAAAGCTCAGTGTCAGCATGTGGGAGGTGATCATTCTATCAAGGGGATTGAGCACAAGAATGGAGCACATGGGACAGTCTCTCTCCATGTGAGAGGCATGGAGCCTCCTTCCTTAAGAGATGAGATAGTGTGTTAGAGGAGAGACTATGGTTGTGATAGCTTAACCACGTGGGGAAGAGGAGGTTCTTTGATTGGCTATAAAAGTATTCAAAAAGGCCTGTCAGCCTCAATTTAGGCCTTTGAGCCACTTTCCCTTCAACTACATTCTGGTGATACATCTTCTTCACTCACAGGGTTGGGTGAGAGACATTACCACAAGGAGGGAAGTCATCAGACCTTCTTCCCTCTGAAGCCATTGTCATCATTGTTGTTGTTATTTGTCCTTCGTTCTCAAAGAGGATCAAAGCAAACCCATTGGGTCAATAGATCCAATAAATAGAGGGAAGGCACCCGAGTTAATGAGGATCAGGGGAGGCTTTCTTAGAAGGTGGGGTTTTAGTTTAATCAATAATAAACATTTATTAAGCACCTACTATGTGCCAGAGAAGAAGTCTGAATTTTTTCTTTTTCTTTTATGGGACATGTACAGTACCATATTGTAATGTAAAAATACAGCCATCAGGAGGGTGATGTCTTGACTTGCAAGTGAATTGGATTTAAGTGAGGCAGGGCTATGCAAAGTCATCAGCCTCACTCTTTCCTCCAGAGTCAACAGGGTCCAGTGGCAAGATATATATCAGGACAACTGGCAATAACCCCAGATGCAGAGGGATAGCCTGGCCTTTTTAAGCTAAGGTCTTCTCTCAGGCCCTGTGAAAGATCTTGGTCCTTGACCCCTACATTTGTACTTTAAGTGAAAGATTTAGGAACCTCTAACTCTGTGAGTTCAAAAGGTCAGGAAGTCATTCTGGTACCTAGCATTCCAGAGTCTGGGGTCGAGGGCCAGTACAGTATCAATGTCCCAAGTTGCAAAAAGTGACCTTGGGGTTTGACCTTCAGGATCCCAGCCCAGCGGTAGCTAAAACAAGGACTCATCCATCCAAGAAGAACTTGGTAGGATCAGTGCTATATAAGAATTAAGCTAAGTTTTGGGCCTACTCCTCCCAGAGACCAAGCTGTTCTGGGGGGCAAGTATGCCCCTGAGGTACTTGGGGGGGGGGGTTGTACTTTATTCTTGCTATAGCTTTGAAATAAATAACCTTTTGTAAAAGTTAACTGATGTTAAGTGCTTAAAATATCACTGGGGCGCTAGCCAATGGCACCTAACATAGCACAGTCTTTGGGGGTTCCAGCCAGTGGTAGTAGGAAAGAGATACCTCAACTTTTTAGGGTACCCAGGAACAGAGATGCCGACACAGAGCCTGCCCATGTGGCCCACAATACTCCCAACTGCTACTGGAACCACATTAAAATGTCATTGGGAAATATTTTTTAAAATGAATAAAAGTACAACAAAACAGATAACATCACATTTTAAAACTAAGTCAATATGTGACAATTATGTAACTCAATGCAGTTCTAACCTGCTTTGTTTGCCCTGCCAACCTTCTGGAGTCTGATCACAACCAGAATCATGTGTTCAGTACTGGGCATCACATTTTAGGGAAAACATTGACAAGATGGAAAATGTCCAGAGGGAGACAATCCAGGCCTTAAAGGACTTAAGTCCAGACTCCGTGGAGATCAGTTGAAGGAGATGGGAAGAAAAGAGGGAAAAAAGATTTAGGAAAAATATACAACAGCTATCTCCAAGTATTTGAAAGGCTATCAGTCAGCCAGTAAATAATTTTTTCAAGTGTCTATTATGTGCCAGGCACTTTGCTAAGTGATGAGGATACAAAGAAAAGCAAAAGACAGTCCCTCTCCTCGAGGAGCTTAAAATCTAATGAAGGTTGTAACATGCAAACAAATACACACACACTTACAGGAGGATAAAATAGAAATAACCAATAGAGGGAAGGCACCAGAATTAATGGAGATCAGGGCAGGCTTTCTGCAGAAGGTGGGATTTTAGTTCAATCAATCAATAAACATTTATTAAGTTCCTACTATGTGCCAGGCAGTGTGCTAAGTGCTGAGGATACCAAAAAAAAAAGGGCAAAAGACAGTCCCTGCCTTTAAGGAGCTTACAATCTAAAGGGGGAGACAACATGCAAATAAATCTATACAAAGCAAGCTATATATAAAGGAAATAACTAACGCTAGATAGAAGATAACTAGGAAATAATTAACAGAGGCAAGGCACTGGAATTAAGAGAGGCTGGGGAAGGCTACCTGTAAAAGGTGGGATTTTAGTTGGGAATTAAAGGAAGCCAAGGGGGTCAGTAGTTGGAGCAAAGGAGGGAGAGTATTCCAAGCATAAAGGACAGTCAGAGAAAATGCCCAGAGCTGAGAGATGGAGTGTCTTGTTCATAAAATAGTCAATGTTGCTAGATTGAAGAGTAGCTATAGGGAATTAATGTATAAGAAGACTGGAAAGGAAGGAGGGGGCTAGGTTATGAAGGGCTTTGAATGCCAAACAGAGCATTTTGTATTTGATCTTGGAGGTGATGGGGAGCCACTGAAGTTTATTGAGTAGGGGAGTGACATGATCATACCTGAGCTTTAGGAAAATTACTTTAGTGGCTGAATGGAGAATAGATTGGAATGGGGAGAGATTTGAGGTAGGTAGACCCACCAGCAGGTTATTGTAGTAATCGAGGCAGAAGGTGATGAGGGCCTGCACTGGAGTGGTAGCAGTGTCAGAGGAGAAGCAGGAACATATTGCAGAGATGTTGCAAAGGTGAAATCAATAGACTTTGGCAACAGCTTGGATGAAGGGGTAGGGAAGGGTGGGAGAGAGAGAGAAAGAGAAGGACAGAGAGAGAGAGAGAGAGAGAGAGAGAGAGAGAGAGAGAGAGAGAGGAATCCAGGATGGCTCTTAGGTTGTGAGTCTGAGGGACTGGGAGGACAGTGTTGCCCTCAACAGTAATAGAGAAAGTAGAAGGTGGGGAGGGCTTAGTGAGAAATATAATGAGTTTTGTTTTGGACATATTGAGTTTAAGATATCTACTGGATGTCCAGTTCATGATATCTGAAAGGTAGTTGAAGGTGTGAGATAGGAGGTCAGCAGAGAGATTGGGGCAGGAAGGGTAGATTCTGTCAACATAGAGGTGGTAATTAAATCTATGAGGGCTGATGAGATTCCCCAGGACAAGACCCTAAGGGACACTTACAGTCAGAGCGTGTGATCTGGAAGAGGATCCAGCAAAGGAGACAGAGAAGAGGCTGTCAGATAGGTAAGAGGAGAACCAGGAGAAAGTGGTGTCCTGAAAACCTAGAGAGAAGAGAGTATCATGGAGAAGAAAGTGAACAACAGTGTCAAAGGCTGCAGAGAGGACAAGAAGGATGAGGACTGGGAAAACACCATTGGATTTGGCAACTAAGAGATCATCGGTAACTTTGGAGAGAGCAGTTTCAGTGGAATGATAAGGTCAGAAGTCAGATTATAAGAGGTTGAGAAGAGCATGAGAGGAGAGAAAGTAGAGGCGCTCATTAAGACAGCCTTTCTGAAGAGTTTAGCTACCAAAGGCAGAAAAGAGATATGGTGATAATAAGTGGGGATAGAAGGGTCAAGTGAGGGTATTTTTTTCAGGATGAGAGACAAAGGCACATTTGCAGGCAGTGAGGAATGAACCAGTGGAGAGGGAGAGATTGAAAACAAATGGAAAAATTGAGATGACAGTGGGGCAATCTGTTGGAAAAGATGGGATGGAATGGGATCACTTGAACAAATAGAGAGGTTAGTCTTGGTAAGGAGCAAGGCCACTGCATCATGTGAGACAGGGGTGAAGGAGAAGATAAGGCAGAAGGTGATAGATGAGGAAGAGGAGAGAAGAGGGAGTTCACGGCAAGTAGCCTCATTTTTTTCTGTAAAGAATGAGACAAAGTTCTCAGTTATAGAATGGAGAGATGGTGAGCTATAGGAAGTGAAGGAGTAAAGGAGACAAAGAGTGGGAGTCTGAGGCTTGGCTGGACGTAATCTGCAATATGATAAGGAGGCTAGAGATTCAAGGGAGGACAGTGTAGAGTTGAATTGGTTCACCAAGGAGTCAAGCTGGGGAGAAGAGAAAAAAGGGGCTAGTGTAGGGAAGATAGCCTGGGAGAGAATTGAGGGGTCAAGGGATTGGAGATCAGAGTGCAGACAAAAATTAGGGTCTTGTAAAGGAAGGCAAAAGGAGAAGTGACGATCCAACATATTATATGTCCCTTTTAATCACTGAAGACAAAGTTTGAGTTATCAAAAAAGACTTTACCAGCAACAAAGGAAAATGAAACAAAACTTTTAAAAAATCTTAACCACATAACAGAATTGTCAGGTTATATGTAACAGCGCCTGCAAAGACCAGAGTAGGTGTCATATAAAGCATGAACAGAGCAATCTTACCTTAAGACACCCCAATATTGCCTCACAGTCTGATACCATTTCCTGAGCTAACTTGGGGAAGAGGAAAAGAAGGTCCTTCTGCTTCTCTCGTTGCTACGATCCGCATCTCAGCATAGTTTCCCAATATATCCCTTTTAATCACTGAAGATAAAGTTTCAGTTATCAAAGGGACTTCACCAGCAACTGGGGATTGCTGGTAAATTCCCAGGTGCACATAGCAAGACATAGGACCACAATATTTCGATCAGAAAGAGACTTTAAGAGACCATTTGGTCCCATCAAGATCAAATGACATAATACTTGTAAAGTGCTTAGCAGAGTGCCTAGTACATAGTAGGCACTTAATAAATGCTTATTCCATCCCTCCCTTATTTTATATAGAAGGAAACTGAGGCCCAGATGCATCAAATGACTTGCCCAAATTCAAACACCTCAAAACTTGAAGGATCTGTGATTTTGTTGATTGCAATACTTCCTCCACTCATACCCATTAAAAGACTTCTATAACTTAGTACTAGGGTTCTTAATGGTTTTTTGTGTGTGTCTTGGACCTCTTTGGCAGTCTGGTAAAGGCTGTGGTGAACTCTTCAAAGAATCATGTTTTTAAATGCATAAAATAAAATGCATAGTATTACAAAGGAAACCATCATTTAAAAAAAGTTTTTTTAAATTCACCTACTCCAAATTCAGAACCTCTGCCCCTAGGAGAGTCAATTAAATTTAATTCCATAAATATTTTGTAGGGGCTATAACATATAACTTGATAATTCTGTTATGTGTTAAGATTTACTAAGTATTTCTTATGTGTCAGGCACTGTGCTAAGAATAAAGCCTATAAATATTAAAAAAAAAAGAAAGAAAGATAGTTTCCACCCTCAAAGAGCCTAATAAGATGATCTTCCCAAGTGTTTGCCGCCATGTTGGTGTTGAGTGTCTCTGAGCTCAGACAAAGGCCTGCTGGGACTCGCACTCAGCTGTCAGAGTCTGTGGGAACTCTGGGTCACCTCTAGGCCATGGGGATGCTATGGAATAGGACGTCAGCAGAGGTCCCAAGGCCATGCAGCTTGGACATTAGCCTGGGTATTACAAATCTGGTGCCCTCCCTACTATACCAAGCTGCTTCACTGGTGAGTTGAGCTAAAACCTGAGAAGAGTCCAGACTCAGGGTCATAGGCTTGAGGCATCATGACAGCTGGCCAGGTCTCAAAGCCAGACTGAGAGGAAGTGTGAGGTAGCAGAAAGATCACTGCACTTGGAGTCAGGACCGTGGTTCTGGCCCTATCTCAGCAGCTTTTGAACAGTATGACCTTGAACAAGTCACTTTCTCTGTTTGGACTTTAGTTTCCTCATTTGTTAGACTGAATGGTTAGAACTGCTGGCAGTTCTAAATCCTAGAGACCCACCTTCCTTTTCCTTCTAAGTTTCATCCCTAAGTCTGGATCCTCCTTGAAACTTCCAGATTCAATGCTTTCAGACACCATCATTCCACCATATTAGCAAGGCTCTGCCCATCAGCAATGAGGGAAGGATTCTTTGTTCACATGTTGTTGCAGTCATGTCCAACTCTTTGTGACCCTATTTGGGGGTTTTCTTAACAAAGATACTGGAGTAGTTTGCCATTTCCTTCTGCAGCTCATTTTGCAGAAGAGGAAACTGAGGCAAACAGAGCTAAATGATTTGCCCAAGGTCACTCAGCTGGTAAGTGTCTGAGGCCAGATTTGAACTCAGATCTTCCTGACTGCAGGCCCAGTGCTCTATCCTCTGAGCCATCTAGTTGCCTCCTTAGCTTAGCTGTGTCTATATGGTATGAATTTCAATCAGATTTAAGGACAGGTATTGTTTCTCTTTGTAAGTCCCAGCATAATCACTTGCACATAGCAATCCCTGAATAACTGTTTGTTGAATGGGATGGGATTAAATTGCATTAAAGAAAATGAACGTGGGGTATTCACACCAGGGAGCTGTTCATGCCCGTGAGAACTGCTATATGGTACACCACAATGAGAGAAGGGCACCTGGTTAGCAGCTGATTTCAGGACTCTCTCTGACTCTGAAGTTGTCTCCACAGGCCCTTGTACTGTGTGTACCTCTTGTGGGAAGCCTTGTGCCATAGCCTTTCCTGCAAGTTACCTGAGGTCTTAAGCACAGATAACACTAAGGGGTTTAGATGACAATGAATATGTGTCACTAGATCAGGATGTGTTTTATTCCAGGAAACACTCTGGACTCGTCCACACTCCCCCGTCATGCTTAGGTCTGGGGCTCAGAGAGCTCAGTTTTGGGCAAAGCCCAACTAACATCTACACGAAACCTTTCTTTGTCACCCCAGATGCCAGTGCCCTCTCCAACAAAAATTTACCTTGCTTTTTTTTTTGCATATACTTACTGTCTCCCCTAATGGACTGTAAGCTCCTTAAGGGCAGGGATACTTCATCAGTGCCTAGTACCTAATGGGCACTTAATAAATGATTGTTGATTAATTGACCCTGACATTGGGGTTCAGACCTAAATCTTTTGATTCTATACCCTGCATCCACTCTACTTACATCAAGAACACAATAGCTGGATGCCAAATCTGAGGCCCCTCGTATGTGTTCCCCCTCTCCTTTTAGGAGATGGCCAGGTGTTATGTAGGCAGCTAAGTAACCCAGTGGACAGAGCACTGGGCCTGGAGTCAGGAAGACATGAATTCAAATCCTGCCTCAGATATTATACTAATTAGATGTGTGACCTTGGGCAAGTCACTTAACCTTGGTCTGCCTCAGTTTCCTCCAAATGTAAAATGGGAATAATAATAGCTCCCACTTCCCAGGGTTGTTGTGAGGATCAAAAGAGATAATACCTGTGAAGCACTAGCACAGTCCCTTGCACATAGTAGGTGCTTAATAAATGCTTCTTCATCGTGTAGGCAGAGGGACGTTAGAGTTAAAAGGGTAAGTTTCTCTATTTTGCAAAGTAGCCATCCCAGGCTCTTAGGCTAATAGATCCAAGTTTCTTAGATGTTGTACCAATTCATCTGAGTCATGTTCTTTTCTATGCACTCCAGCATCTCCTCTCCTCATGGGTACCCTTGTTGTCCCAAAAAGGTTGCCTTGTGAGTGGGATGCTGAACTGGGCTGAGCTTAGAATGGATTGCCCAGAGCCCAGCCTCTGTTTACCCAAGTCTGCTATGGACATGTGGATGACATTTAAGAAACCTCAGCAGGAGCGGTCAGTGAAGACAGAATAGGGAAGACTATATCACCAAGGTGGGGAGCAAAAGAAGACTGAGTTACCATGGTAGAATTTCATGCCCATTCCATTTCATTTGGGCAAAGCTAAAGAAAATTAATCATGGAAGTGGGGACTTCAGGAACTAATAGAATGAAGAGAAAACATCCAGGAGGGCTTGGTCACTGATTTAGAAACCCTTTGAGGTCAGAAAACATCTTTTTTATATCTATTTTATTTTCAAGGAGGGGGATAGGTAAGGAATAGGAAGGTGATAGGAGGAAGAATAAAAAGGAGGGAAGGAAAGAGTAAAAACTTTGACAGTGAAAAATAAATCATTTTAGAAGCTGTTTTTCACGGTGAGCCTGGCACCTGAGGGGCCGCCATCCACACCTGAGAGCCCAGGGCCAGGGCACAGCCTTTTCCAGGGTTCAGCTTTTCCAGAAGTATGTGAGTATTAATACATCACTCCTCAGGTATGCCACTGAGGTCTGTGGTGAGAGCTTCTCTCTCTTTCTCCTTCCTTGTTGTGTCTGCCCTCCCTCTCTCTCCCCCACCCACCTTAAGGCTCCTCCCCTCCCCTCCACCCCCATTCTGAGCCTGACCTGAGTTTTGTTTGGGAGCCTAACAACCCACTCATAGCAAGCTACCTCAGGAGGGGAGGGGAAGGATTCAGGGAGCTGGGGGGGGGGGAAGGGAAAGAGGGAGGGGGGAGGGAGGAGGGAGAGGGAGCAGCATCATCTAACAGGTTGGTCTGGCTGGGAGGCGTCACGCCCTCCCCGAGAAGGTAATGAGCACAGCACAACAGGTGTTTGCTTCTCATTACCCAGCTCTCTCCTGCGTGGTAGAGACAGGAACGACCGCCAGACCCCGGCTGCCACATCCCTCTCACCCAGGGTGCTCCCTTGGGTGCCCGGTCTCCCTGCCCCCCAGGGGGGGCAAGATGGCCTGCCAGTCCAGCGTCACCTTCAGTAGCCTCAGCAGCAGCGGCGTAGCCCCAGTATGGAGCACTGGACCAGGCTCCCTGGGATGGAATGGCTGCGGGGAGCCCAGCCCCAGCTTCAGTTCTCGCAGTCTCACCAGCTGTGAGCCAAGAGACGCCTTCCAGAAGGTGAACGTGAACCCCAGCCTCCTGGTGCCTTTGGACATCAAGGTGGACCCTGCCATCCAGCAACAGAAGAATCAGGAGAAAGAGGAGCTGAAGACACTCAATGACAAGTTTGCCTCTTTGATTGGGAAGGTAAGAGGAGGCAGGAGGGGAGCTTATGTCTGAGTCAGCTTCTTTTGTAACCTTATCTGAGGATAAAGGGACAGTGGCGCTGTCTGGCTGACTTGGAGACTTTGCAAAGTGGGATGCATGAAACAGTCAAGTGGGTTTATTTTGCCTCTAGCTCCTCCTCCCCATTGCCCTGGCTCTGAGCATCCCCTAGGATCCCTCACCAACCAATGGAAAGGCAGGATACTTAGCCGAGCTAGTCTCTGAAAAGGGGCGGGACTTTCCCAGCTCCATCCAAGCACTTAGAAGGAAAAAGGGACAGCACATGTTGTCCCTAAAAGATGTCTGGGACAAGGGAAAACAGGTTTAATAAAGATAAAATGTCTTGACCATATTTCCTGGGCATGGTGGACGGAGTGGAAGGAGATTTATAGGACTTTAAAGTGCACATCCTGGGTCAAAGTCCCTTCTCCCCCATCAGAGTCTCTTCTGCATATGGGTCTTAAAAGCCACCAAGATTAATACCCTCACTTAACAGATGAGAAAGCTGAGGAATGGAGAGGTTAAGTAACTTTCCCAGGTTCACACAACCAGCAAGCATCTGAGGTGGAATCTGAACCCAGGTCTTCCTTACTCAAAGTCCTGATCCTGTGCTGTGGTGTAAAAGGAGAGGTAGGGTTTTGTCAAGCAGGGCAGAGAACAACCCAAACCCCAATCTCTGTCCATGCACCCCTCAGAATCCAGTGGCTCTGTTCCTGTTCCTTTTTCATAATCCTGAGGAGGTGTATTATCCTTCTTGGTCCTCTTTGGCCAGCCCCTGTAATTCTCTGCTGAGCTGAGGCGGGCCCAGGAAGCCTGATCCAAAAGGAGGATGCAGGACCGGATGAGGATGCTGCCTCAGGCATGTCAGGGGATAGGAATGTTGGTGGTGATGCTGGGATATAGGAGACAGCCCAACACGAGACTTCCCAGTTCCACCACTCTCCAGCCAGGCCCCCAGTGCTTGTGAGATTACAGCAGAAATCCAGCCCACCTTGGCTCTGGGCATCTTCAGCACCCACATCCATAGCTTACACTTGGTTCTCTGTCATTAATCTCTGTCTGGCTCCCCTTTCAGATCTGGTCCCTTAGGGTAAGGACCATGAGCCCTCATACCAAGAAGCTGTTTTTTCTCCTTTTTCCTGCTCCAAATACTACTATTCCCCACCCCCACTTCCCTGCCTCCCCAAAAGCCTTCTCTGGCTAATCCTCCCTTCGTTCCCCAGCTCTGCACCCCCCTATGCTCTCAGCACTGAGGTCCAGAACTGCCTGTCTTCTCCCCAAAGTATACATCCTGGTGGAAGTCCCTTCTCCCCCACCAGAGTCTCTTCTACATATATTTGAGGCAGAGAAGGAAGACTGACCAGCAGTAATAATAGCTAACATTTATCTAACTCTTTAAGAGTTACAAAACACTTTATTTATATATATATACTTCATATATATTCATATATTCCTCATATATATACTATCTAGCTACCTATCTATCTATCTATCTATCTATCTATATATATATATATATATATATATATATATATATATATACCTCATATATTCACAACAACACTGTGAGGTGGGTGCTATTCTTATCTCCATTTTACAGATGGGGTTGACAAAGCTTAAGTGACTTGTCCAGGGTCATATGGCTAGTAAATGTCGGAGATGAGTTGCAAACAGTTCTATTTTGAATCCAAGCCCTGTCTTCTAGCCACAATTCCACCCAGCTGCCTCCCTAAAGAACAAATGTCTAGCTAGGTGAGAACTTTCTGCCAACTCCTAACAACTGATAAGCCCCAAAACTGTAATTTCCCTCCAATGATAAGCAATTTGTAAATGGGTGGCAGGTCCCTGCAAAGCTCTCCTCTTCGATCCCGGCTTAATCCCTGAAAAGTATTGCTTCACAGAACTACGTAATTTGGCCAGGATGGGTGACTTTTCTCCCTTGAATGCCAGTGTTGATGTCACTTTGAGCTGTTGCCATTGGCAAAAAGGAAGCTAGAGTTTTGTTTATAGAACACTGGGCAGGATGACCCCAAAAAGCAGGGAGCTTGCACCCCAGAAGCTGGGGTTGAGGAAAATGCTTTTGGAATGTTTTTCCAGGAAGTTATGGCCTAAATTCCCACAGCCCCAAAGTTCCCTTCAGGGTTATGGCATTTGGCCAAGAAGGGGCCCCATTGATTCTACAACTCTGGAAAGACAATCTGCTTGACTACTTCCTATCTTGACTACTCTCCTCCCTCTCCCTTCTCTTTGAATATGTAGCTCCATTCTAGATGACAGGAAGGAGAGGTCCCTGCCCCACCCCCCAGAGCTTACAGTCTGATATGGAAAATGGACAGAACCCAGAGCAACTGGACAGAATACTGACTCACTGTAGGTTGGGGGTGGGAGTGGGGGCTAGTCAGGGAAGGTTTCCTGAAGACAAGAGTGTTGAGAAGGGAAGGGAGTGGGAAAGGGACAGGTCTGGAGAAACTAAGGAGACACTAAAAAACTACAGGAAAACTCTGAAGGAAAGGGGATGGATACGTTATTGCAAGCTGGAATGGAGTCCCTGCTGGAGACTCATGCACAATGAAGGGAATGGAGGAGTCAGCACAGATGATAAATCCAGAAAAAACTTAGGAACCATCTAATCCAGGAGTGGGGAGCCTGTGGCTTTGAGGCCACATGTGACCCTCTAGGTCCTCAAGTATGGACCTTTCATTGACTTCAAGTTTTACACAAGTCCTTTATTAAGGACTTACTAATGTGAAGTTTGGATTTGGTCAAAGGGCCGCACTTGAGGACCTAGAGGGTCATTTGTGGCCTTGAAGCCACAGGTTCCCCACCCCTGAATTCTAACCCAACTCCCTGCCACCTTTTAAATGTGAGGAGTCTGGGGCAGCTAGGTGGATAGAATACTGGCCTTGGAGTCAGGAGGACCTGAGTTCAAATCCGGCCTCAGACGCATAACACTTACTACTTATGTGACTCTGGGCAAGTCACTTAACCCCAATTGCCTCACCAAAAAAATAAATAAATAAATGTGAGGAGTCTGAGGTATTTACCTCCATCCCCTCTTTCTTCCCCCATGGTTAAAATAAAAACGATAACTGGCATTTATATAGTGATTTCAGGTTTGCAAAACACTTCACCTAGATTATCTCAACAACCCTGGGAAATAGGTGCTCCACCACCCTCATTTTACAGATGAAGAAACTGTGGCAGAGGTTAATAGCTTGTGCCAGGGTGACCCAGCTAGAAAGCGTTTGAGGTTGGATTAGAACTCAGAACTTCTTGGAGCTGGATTAGAAGGTTCAACTCTGCATCCACTGTGCCACCTAGCTGCCTCAAGGTGAATTAAAAGTTACAGAATTAATTAGGAGAGAGGTGGGGACAAGGAGCAAGAGAGGAGAGCTTCAGAGATGATAAGAGAGCGAGGGAAGAGTAGCTAGGAGAAGAGAAGAGAAAAAAGACAGACTTGGTCATAGGACAACAATCAAAACATAATGGTCACACTGACGTATAGCTAAGACTTTTAAGTTTGCAAAGCACTTCAGACACATACTCTCATTCTATCCTCACAATAACCCTATGACGTAGGCACTACCTGTAAAATGAGGGTATTGTTATACCCATTTTGCAAATTAGAAAATTAAGGAGGCAGCTAGGTGGCTCAGTGAATAGAGTGCTGGCCCTGAAGTCAGGAGGACCTGAGTTCAAATCCGGTCTCAGACCAAACACTTAACACTTACTAGCTGTGTGAACCTGGGCAAGTCACTTAACCCCAATTGCCCAAAAAAAAAAAAATTAAAACTAACTTTTGAGGGAATCATAGATTTAGAGCCAGAAGGGATCTTTGAGATCATTTAGCTCAAGGCTCTCATTTTACAGATGAGGAAACTGAGGCTTCCTAAGGTTGTGACTTGTCCCAGGTTACAGAAACATTAGGGCAGTGATTTGAACCCATGTTCTCTCGTGGCTTTTCCATTACACCCACCCTGCCTGTCAGTCATTGAAAAGGGCACCATTTGAGGATTGGGGTGGGGAATGATCCATGAATGGATCCTTAGTGCTCCCTGAGGACAAGGCAAAATACTGAGGTAAGACAGTAAGAAGGCCTGTCAGGATAAGGAGGAGATAGAAAGAGATTGTGAAATGTTCACTTCTAGAGATAGGAGCAGAGAGGCACTCACCTCTCATCTGGGCTGCCTGAAGGCGGAGAGATGACTGAGATAATTTCCACCAGTCCCTAAGGAATTCTAGGGTTAGGAGGAAGCTTTTGGATACCATGAGTGCCATATGGCTCCTTGCAGGCAGGCTAGCTAGCAGCCAAACCATGGGAGAGAGGGCTCCCCATCCTTCCTGAACAGAGCACATTCCTACCTAGAAGCAAAAAGATGGATGAATCATTCAGGGTCCTTTTAGGCAGATGGAGGTAACCAGGGAGGGCAAAGGGATTGAGAAGAGAACCTCACAGCCTAGGAAAGCTGCCAAGCCAGGAAGTCACAGAATGAAGAGCATAGTTAGATAAGGGCAGAAAAAACTGGGTAAGGAGAACTTTAAATCCCTTTGCCCTTGTTTTCCCCTTCCCCCAACACACACACACACACACACACACACACACACACACACACACACACA
>NW_020954719.1:10053656-10149510 GCF_900497805.2 Vombatus ursinus | reverse complement strand
ACACACACACACACACACACACACACACACACACACACACACACACACAAAGGATCTCATAGCCAGAGTCAGACAGCCTCTCTCTAGAAGGCCAGGCTAGGGGACAAAGTGTTCAGGGGCATAAAATCCAAGAAAGTCTACAAAGATCAGTTTTCCACCTTGGCCTGAGGGAACAAGTCACTCCTACTCCCTAGACCCCCCCTCATTTGGCCTGTATCCTCCTAAGGCCAGAGAAGGACCACCCAGGCAGGAACTAAGCAAAGCCTAGGGCTGGGGTGCAGGGGATTGTACCCTAGTGAAAGAGGCCCAGAGGGGTAGCCCATCCCTACTTGGAGTGAATTCCTTCAGCCTGTTGGAGACAACTAAACTGGCACCTCATCTGGCTCTGGATTAGTTGCCCTTCCCAGCCCTTTTGTTCCCAGCACGGCCATCGAGGGAGGAGGCCTCCAGAAAAGAAGATTCTTTGGGGAGTTGCTGGGTGGGGGACATTCACATCCTGATTCCCTCCCCACCCATTATGACAACATGGGGCTCTTCTAGGGAGCAAATGGGCTCCCAGTTCCAGGACTGGAGGTCCCTTCACCTTTAGAGCACTTGGCTTCATTCAAACTGTCTTCATGAGTAAAATTAACTGGGGCTACAACATAGGAGCCTGAGGTTACATGGAAGGCAAAAGTTCTGGGAGGGAAGATTTGTCTGTACATCATGGGTGGAGGAGAGAGAGCTTTATATGTCTCCTCCCTCCCCACCCACTGCATAAACATGGGACTCCTGCCCAGGTAAGGAAGGTGGGAGATCAGTATGGTAGTGGGAGAAGCAATTCCCCTTCCTCCACTCTTCCCCAAATTAATTCTCTCTCTCTCTCTCTCTCCCTCCCTCCCTTTCTCTCTTTCTCTTTCTCTCCCTTGCTTTTTCTCTCTTTCTTTCTTCCTCTTTCTCTCTTTCTCTCTCACTTTCTTTCTCTCTCTCTCTCTCTCTCACACACACACACACATACACACATTCTGATCTCTATGAACTAATCTAGCTATGACCACTACAGGAGGTGGATTTGACAAAGACCTTAGGTAGAACTTTTCAAAAACTATAAAGTTAAGATAATCAAACAACATCAACTGAATCTTGTCCGCAAAATCCTCCTGGCATACAGGCTGAATAAGCCACTGCCTTGCCCTGAGACAGGTAGATGGCCAATTTGACCTCCAAAGGGCTAAAGGTCACACATCTGTAAAAGGTTGTGGCCAGCAGAAAAGGGAAGTGAAGAGAGATCCATGTGGGAGATATATCTTCTCCTAGCCCAAGAGCAGAGGGAATCTGTAGAAGCCCCCAGACTTGAGACCTGAGAACAACAGTAAATGAGACCTAAGCAAAGAACCCCAGTGGGAAGGAGGAAGGTCAGGACTAGTTGGCTAGACTGCCAGGCCCCAGGGCCTAGAGTCATGTGAACCCAAAGAACATTATTGGGGTTACTTTCACAGCCAGTCCCCAAGAGCTAGGAGCTCAGCTTCTCCTCTGTGCTAAACAGTTTTACCCTAAGCAACCCTGGTCCTAGACAGAAGCATAGTATGCTCCCCCAGGGAGCTTCCAGTCTGGTGAGAGAGGCAAGCCTCACACAAAGACAAGCATAGAGTCAAGAACTGAGTATAAAATGGAAGTCTTCAGTGCTTGGGGGACACGGACCACCTAAGGCAGATGGGACAAATCAGAGAAGGCTTCCTGAAGGAGGTAGGTTTTTGAAAGAGTAGGATATGAGCTGGTAGAAAGGAGATAGATGGCTACCTAAGCTAGGCAGAAATATTTGTGGGACAAGCAGAGGTAAAGAGAAGTGGTGTAAACTGGAGAAAGAGAATGACAAAGAAACAAGGACATAGCTGGAAGGAACGTTACATGCCATCCAGTCTAATCCCCTCTTCTAATAAATCAGGAAACTGAGGCCTAAAGAGGTATATTGACTTGTCCAAGGTCACACAAGTAAAAGTCAGAGTCTAAATTTGAAAGCAGTTCCTCTGGCCTTCACTGTACCTCACTGCCTCCCATGTCTGGGTCTAGTTTTAGAGAGTTCAAATGCGAACATGGAAGAGAAGGGATTGTCAATCTCAGATTTGATATTCTGGGTAGTCTCTTAGCAAGGGCAGACACTAGGGAGGTAAGGAGCAGCCCTCACCTACAGTCTTCAGCACCGGGAGCTGAACAGGCCTCAGAGAAGGCAAGCAGTAAGCCAAGGAGGAATAACAGCCAGGGCAGACAAAGGATAAAACAGAATTATCCCAACAGACCAGTTGACGGGTGTCCCAGATGACAGACCTAAAGGGTGGCCTGCTCAGGGCCCAGAATTGAGAAAATCTACCTCTCACTGACAGGATAGCATGGGCCGTATCACCAGTCCCGAGAACAAACTTTGGGTTTATTCCTGAAGCCCTGTGCTCAGTCCTATTACCCAATCCCCATTGCCCAATCCCCATCCCTATCTGTCAGTTTTTCATTAGGAAAATGGAGGATGAGTAGGAAAGAGAACGTGGAGCTATCAGCATTCCAGAATTGTGGATAGAATATTACCCTTGGGGGCTTGGGAGATGTCATCACTTATTGCTGACTATTTCATATCATAGCTGTTTGTGTTCATGTTTTCTGTCCCCTACTGGATAGGGTGAAGTCAGGGACCTCCTTTTATTCTTTGGGTTCAAGGAATGTAGCACAATATGGTGATCCCCTCCCCATAAAATGTGCTTAAGAAATATTTGTTGAATTAATGTGTTGGCAACTCTGATATGTGGAATTAATTTGGCCTTTATGGTGTCTTGTTAATTAGCCCCTGGTTCGTATATTCATAATCAGACATTGCGATTCATAATAACTTGACACTTTTATAGCACTTTAGACAGACAGTCGATAAGTACTTATTAAGTTGTTTCAGTCATGTCTGATTCTTTGTGACCCCATCTGGGGTTTTCTTGGCAAAGATACTGGAGTGGTTTTCTCATTTCCTTCACTTTACAGATGAGGAAACTGAGGCAAACAAGATGAAGTGACTTGCCCAGGGTCACATAGCTAGGAAGTATCTGAGGTCAAATGAGCCTTCCTGGCTCCAGGTCTGGCATTCTATCTACTATACCACCTAACTGCCCTAGGCACTGTGCTTAAAAAGGGGGCAAAAGATAGTCCCTATCCTGAAGGAGCTCACAGTCTGATGGGGAGACAATAAACAAATAAATATGCACAAACAAGCCACATGTGGGAAATAATTGAGAAAGAAGGTGTTAGAACCAAGCCAGGTTGGGAAATGCATCCCGTAGAAGATGAGATTTTAGGTGGAACTTAAACCCGTGACGTCCTCTTAAAAAACAAAGAACTAACTATAGCACCAGCAGCAAAGGAAGCCAGGAAAGCCAATAGCGAGAGAAGAGGGAGCATAATCTAGGCGTGGGAAACAACAGACATGATGCCCAGAGCCAAGAGACGGACGTCTAGTTCATGAAACAGCAGTGAGGATGGCGTCGCTGGATTGAAGTGTACGTGGGTCGGAGTAAGGTCAAAAAGACTAGAAGGGTAGGAGGGGACTACTTATGATGGGCTTTGAACGCCAAGCGGGGGACTTTGTATTTGGTACCGGGGGTGATGGGGATCCACTGAAGTTTACTGAATAAGGGGATGACATGGTCAGACCTGAGCTTTAGGAAAAATCACTAAATGGAGGATGGAGTGAGGAGAGCCTTGTGGCAGGCAGACCCACCAGCAAGCTATTGCAGTAATCAAGGTGTGAGGTGATGAGGGTTTGAACCAGAGTGGTGGCAGTGTTAGAGGAGAGAAGGGGGCATATTCAAGAGATGTTGCAAAGGCAAAATCTGCAGGTCTTGGCAACAGATTGGCTATAAGTGAGGGGATGGGGGGGGGAGGTAAGAAATACAAAGGAGTCAAAGCTGATACCCAGGCTGTGAGTCTGAGGGACTTTAAACTTTAAAATTTGCAAAGCACTGTACGTGTTATTTTCATTGGAATGTTACAATCACCCTGTGAGTTGGTCCCACAATTATTATTCCCACTTTACAAATGAGGAAACTGAGGCTCAGAAAAAAATACATGCCCCCGCACACAGTCTCACAACTAGTAAGTGTCAGATCTGATATCTGCCCCCTCCCCATCCACTTCCACCCTCCACCTCCACTGGCTGCACCTACCACGTGGTCTTAGCTGCACTTCAGCAGGTCCATTGTCTCCAGACCCCACAGACCTCATCAGCAGTCTCTAATGATTACAATCTTCCCCCACTTCCCTGGGAGAGCCCGGGACAGAGCCATCCTTGAGTAGCCTTGCAAGATGATTCCCCTCCAGCCAAGACTAGCCCCAAACCAAAGGTCTCCACATCATGGGAACCCACCGCTTCCCAACCTTGCCCAATGACTCTCCAACTCAGCCTCCCCCTCATCCCTGATCCACATCTCTCCAGGTGAGAATGTCATTTGATATGATGGGCAATACAATATGCCCATCTGTGGCCCCCTCCCTTCACAGCCTCTTCCTCCCCTCTTTCACCACACATTTCCCCAGGGAAGCTTCCCCTGACTGAGGCCAACCCTCTCTGCATCTCCTCTGTCCCTGTGAGACCCTACCCTTAGGATCACAGATTTGGAGCTGGAAGGGACCTTAGGTGGTCTATTTGAATCCCCTCATTTCACAATGAGGAAACTGAGGCTGAGAGAAATTACCTGAACCATTCAAGGTCACAGAAGTAGGTAATGACAAAACCAAGAGTCCAACCCAGATCCACTGACCCTAAACCCTGAGTTCATTCTACTGCACCACATTTCCTTCCTAATCTGCACTTGGTTGAGATACTGTTGTGTAAACATATTGTAGAAACGCTGTATAGACATATATGTAGAAACAATGGTAGCTATCTCTGGTCAGGAAAGAGGAACAAGTCAAATGTTGAATCCCTCCTAGAAACTGTCGTTCCTTCTCCGGAACCTCAAAAATGCCAACCAGCTCTCTGGGCATGGCATCCCTTCCCCTCTGTATTCCTCTCTGTCTTCCAGCGTCGCCATTGGATGCTTCCTTTTCCATTTACACATACAACCAGAAGTGGGGCTTAAGTGAGTTTACCCTACATTAGAAAGAGGGTAGATAAAAGAAAAAACTTGCAGATAATCCCAGAAACACCAAGTGCTGGGCTCTGGCCCAGAGAATCTTTTCCTAAAATCTTGCATTAGCCAATCTTGCAGACTGGAACATGCTGTCCAAAATCTAACTCCAGCAGAGGACGTGAGGCTGGCATCTCTGAACGGGAGGAGCCATCAGCAGGCAGGCGCCAAAGGAAGGAACCCTCCTAAGGAAAGGGTGTGGTCCATCTCCAAGACAGTAAACAGGATACTAACCAGGTCAATCGAGAGTTCAACAGCAACCAAATAATAATAGCCCACATTCATATAGTTTTTTTTTTAAGCCAGTCTTATGATATCATTGATGTAGGGAGCTCCAAGGAATGAACTCCCCCTACTAATGCAGGTCAGCACCTTTTCTGCTACAAATAGCTAGAGAGTCACCTGGGGCACAGAGAGGTTAAGTAATTTGACCAGGGTCACACAGCCCCAGGATTGTCAGAGGTAGGGCGTGAATCCAGGTCCCCTTGATACTCAAGGCGATCTCTGTCCGAAGTGCTACCTTGCCTCTCATATAGCCTTTAAAGTTTATTATGAAACACTTTTCTGGAGCAACATAGGATAGCAGTAAGGGAACTAGATTTGATGTTAGAAAACTTAGATTTGAGTCCTGACACTGAAACTTATCAACTTTGTAAATTTCAACAAGTCACTTCTCCTCTCTGAGGCTCTCTGTAAAAGGCTCCATTATCTCTAAGGTACTTTCCGGGTCTAAGTCCTATGAACATAGGCAGACGGTGTGAATATTATCAATCCCATTTTAAAGATGAGGAAATTAGGGGTTCAGGCTACAGAAGGCTAAGAGATAATCCCTAGTCCAGTCTTGTGAGTAATCCTTGCTCCTGAGGGAAGGGGGGCAGAGGGCCTCTTGAGTTCAGGAGTTCTGAGTTACAACTGGGCTAAAGCCTAGTGGGTGTTCACACTAAGTCTGGCACGAATATGGTGAACCCTCAGCAGGAAAGATCACCAGGATCCCTGAGGAGTGAGCCAACTGGGATAAAATCTTCCATATCAATTAGCACTAGGTTCGAGCCCATCATTAGCCACACTTGCAGCCTGGGCAAGGGAGGGAGACCCAGGCTAGGGAAGACAAGGAAAGGAGAGAAGGAAAGGGAAAGGAAGACAAGAGAAGGGAAGGAAGAAGGAAGAGGAGAAGGGGAAAGAAAGGGGAAAAGGAAAAGAAATTTATCCCTATACAAGTCTAAGAACCAGTCACCTCAATTCTACCCCAATTCCACCCCCATATCACCACCCCCAGCAGCACCTAGCCACACCATAGCAAATCCATTGTCGCTAGTCCCCAGAAGACCCCATCAGTGGTGCCTCATGACTTCATTCTGTCCCTCTCTCTCCCATGCTCATATAGCTGGTCAAGTGTAGGAACTAGAATCCAAAGGGCTATGTCAGAGGCAGAAAGAGAAGTTTACAACAATGGTCCAAGGTCAAGGAAGTTAGCAGCTAATCAGAGAGAACCCCACTACCAAGAATAACAACAGACCTTGGGAGATAAGATGCTATCTCAAAGCTTCTCTGCCCAAGATGAGCTTCTCTTGCAATAGTAGCATGCCGGGCATCACCCCTCACTGCCCCTCTCACGTAGGCATTCCTGTCTATCCAGACGTAAGCTTAGATGGCCAGAGTTAATACTTCTCTCATGCCCAGAGTCTCAAGCCTTAGGTCCATAGAGAATGGCAGGGATCTTGAATTGACGGTCAGCCAGCCTAAATTATCCTATCTTAACTCTTTGCATACCTCCAGGAATCTTTGCCATGTCTCTGGTTCTAAGTGCCAGTTTCTAGGGAAAGAATTTAGAGAAGGCAGCATGGTACATGGATTCTAATCTGCCCTCTGAGGCTTACTAGCTGTAACCTTAGGCAAGTGACTTAACCTCTCTGAATTTCACTTTACTTCTCAGTAAAATAAAGGGTGTTGAACTAACTGGCCTCCAAAGTCCCTCTGAGCTCTAGATCTCTGTTCCCCGACTTCTAGTAGCCATGAAACTGCTTCATGAGCAATGTTTCCCCGGGAACCTCCAACAGTGTATACTTGTCCCACAGTGACAGCTGGACATCACATGCTGTCCCACAATGGGGTTGGCAATACATACATAATGCTTATGCATTCTCTAGTAATACAATCATATGGCAAAAGGAACATGTGATTTCTGTCCCCAGTCATAAGGGAAAGGCAGTTTCTTTGGAGGGTGTGAAGAGACGCGCTTGTCCAAATGATTGTGTGGGAGCAGGGGGTGTGGAGCCTTGTTCAGGTTACAGAATAATGAGGTAAGGGCTTGACTTCCAACCACGGAGCCTAGAAGTTGGGGAGAAAGACTTCATAATAGTGAACCACATTTTCATAGAACTCTAAGATTTACCAATCAATCAACAAACATTCATTAAGCACCTATGTACCAACAACTGTGTTAGGTCCTGGGGATACAAGCACAAAGACACGCCAGGAAGCCAGATATGCTTCAGAGGAAGGGAAGTATGAAACCAGGTGGGAGGAAGGAAGGAAAGTTAGGGGAAAAGCATTTATTAAGTACCTACTATGTGCCAGGCACTTCACAAATATCTCATTTGATGGTCACAACAACCCTGGGAGATAGGTATTATTATTATTCCTACTTTATCGCTAAGGAAACCGAGACAAAGAGAGGTTAAGTGACTTACCCAGGACACAGCTAGTAAGTATCTGAGGTCAAATTTGAACTCAGGTCTTCCAGGTGTGAGGACCAGGCCACCTAGCTCCCTAGGGGGAGAGATGAGTTAGATAGAATGCAGCCTTATGAACCTTAGCAGCACCTAAAATAGGGATGCCTTGGTATAAGATTCCTATGCTCTGTAACTCATAAATTCTGTGAGATTGCATTTTCCTCTTTTTGCTTTCACTACTGGAAAAGTTTTCTATTGAAAACTATACCTCTGTCTCAAGAGCAAAGAAAAGGAAATCCGAGCTTAGGCCAAGAGCTTCTAAGGCAATGACAATACCCAGGAAATAAGAAAAACATAGACAGTCCCACTTCATGTCCTCTCTCCTGATGAAGCCGTGTTTGTCGTGTTCTGTTCAGATTTGTGTGGACATCACGTTTTAGGAAGGACAAAGTTAAAGTACCTCAAAAGAAGAGCAGCCGGCAGGGTTGAGAGAATCAGGGAAACCATCCTGTAGGTAGATCGATGGAGGAAACCAGGGATGTTGAAAGTGAAGAAAAGATTTGGGGGGACATAGTTGCTGTATCTGAAAGATCATCATGTGAGATAAGTTCTGCTTGGCCCCATAGAGCAAAACTAAATAGAATTTGAACCAGCAGATTTCAGCAGGATATAGGGGTAAACTTCCTGAGAGCTGGCTAAAAAGCTAAGACTGCCTGGGGGGCGGTGTCCCTATCTCTGGGGGACAAATGGAGGCCACTTTTCAGAGATACTGCACCTGCACATAGGCTGCTGTTCAGGTAAGAGTTAGACAATGGAATCGAAGTGCTTGTCAAATTGAATTAAGAAAGGGGCAGCTAGGTGGCGCAGTGGATAGAGCTCTGGCCTTGGAGTCAGGAGGACCTGAGTTCAAATGCAGTTTCAGACCAGACACTTGACACTTACTAGTTGTGTGACCCTGGGCAAGTCACTTAACCCTGATTGCCTAAGCAAAAAAAAAAAAAGATTGAATTAAGAAATAAGGGCAGAGGTTGGTACGATGGACAGATACTTGGATTTGGAGCCAAGGGACCTGAGTTCAAATCTTAGGTCTCTTAATGAATGTATGATCTGAGGCGTGTCTCAAATCCTCTGGACTCGGACCTCTTTTCTCCTCACCTTGGACCTGGAGCTCCCCAAACCCCACCCAAGCAGCCAAGCCCTAGACTCCTGTCCCCTCACCACCCATTCCCTAACTCTTCTAGGTTCAGTCCTTGGAGCAGCGGAACCAATTGCTGCAAACCCGATGGAGCTTCCTGCAGGAGCAAGAATCCACCTCGGTTGACTTCAGCCACACATATGAGGAGTACCTGAACCGCCTACAGCAGGAGCTGAAGACTGTGAGTCAGGAGCGAAGTCAGCTTGAAGCCAACCTGATGCAGATGATGGGGAAAGTGGAAGAATACAAGATGAAGTAAGTCTCTGTGCTGTGACCTAGACTGGGGCAGGTCTCTCTGTCCTGTGCTGTGACCTAGGCTGGGGCAGGTCTCCCTAAGGACAGGGAGACCTAAGAGGGACATGATTTTTTTCCACCTTCTATGGAGGGTGGAGCAGCCTGAGTCCCTGCCTATTCTGCCTCCTCTCAGGACCCCCAGGCATCCTACCTTGGACCCTAACTTTCCTCAGAAGTTCTTCTTATTACCATAAGGAAGGCAAGGCAATTAATATCTAGAACAAAATGGCGGCAGCAATTGCCAATAACCCTTCCAAGGGCACCAGCCTCTCTCCACGCTATGATGCTGTCTGTAGCTTTTTCTATAGTGGCAAAGCTAGTGCTTCCTCATAAACTAGTAAGAGCTAACTGTTGACAGGAAAGAGACTAAGAGGTTCAAGAAAAACCTCTCAGTGGCAGAACAGTACAGTTCTGGGAAATCTAGAAGTCCAAGTAGCTTTCTCTGTTTGTCTGTTTCCCCATAAGACACTTTCCTCATGTCTTCAAATCCTAGTATTTGATGGCCTAAGACTCTATGATCCTACCCAGTCTGCCCAACATTATCAACACTCTCACCCTACAGCCTCTGTGACTCATTAGCCCTAATATCCCACCTTCCCCCAACATCTGACCTCACCACCTCCAGAGTTCCTTCTAACCACCCCCAGACACAGAGTTTTGGAAACCGATACAGAGAGGCCCCACAAGAAAGACCAGGGAGATTCCATTTCTCCTAGGCCCGTTCCATAGTTCACTGTGGGATTTCTCTTTCCGTCTCCACCTAAATTCCATGAGGTCTTTATCTGAATTCCACTAGGCCTCTTGCCTAGTTTCTACTCAGCTGTCTGATTTCTCATTTAGCCTCTCCCTTATTTTCATTCAGTTTTCTACTTGATTTCTCATAGACCCTCTGCCTAATTTCCATTAAGCTTGCTACCAGACTAGATCTGTAAGGTCCCATCTCAATCTAAAAAAAAAAAAAAGTATGTGATTGAATTCTATTTGGTCTGGCATGTGATCTACATTAGATTCATTGCAAAATTCTACTCGTGGTTTTATCTAACATCACACAGAGCGTTCAAGGTCCAAGAAAGGGTCTTCCAAACTGGGCTCCATTAGTAGCCAAAAGAAAGAGAATAAGAGGAAAGTGGTGGATAGATGATGGAATGAGAGAGAAGGACCAGGGCTCCCCAGAGAGAAGAGCTCAGGTTGAGGAAGGTAGGCGTGGAAAGCATTTTGTATCTCCTAGATCCCCCAGGTTGCTATGTATGTTGGAAGGGGTGCCTGGGTGACTTTGGGCTAGGTCCCAAGATAGAGATAACAGGGAGGGGCTAATCTTTGGCTACGTAACAACTGATGAGATCAGCCCTTGCTCTCCACAAGCAAACAAGTTGAGGAGAGGGGAGGGAGTGAGGGGTGGGGGCTGGCAGAAAGAGGCAGCAAATTGAATTAAATATATTTTGTGAAGCTGAACAGAGTTGGGGGAAGGAAGGGCAAGGAGACAGGGTCATCCGAGTTGGGCTTTCAGTCCAGGAAGGGGTAGCCTCCACAGAACATAGAATTATAGTATCAGAATTGGAAAGAACCTCATTTTCCAGATGAGGTCCGAAGAAGGGGAGCAATTTTCCCAAGCTTATTTATACAGGAGGCCAAGCTGGGATTCCTGATTCCTAGTCACGGGCTCTTTCCACACCCTGCTGGGGCCACCCTGAGGAGCTTAGGACTTGACACAATCAGTTTCTTTCACCTGGAGAAGGGGCCAAAAGTCAGGCCTGCCTCCCCATATTCCCAGGTCCTGTCACCTTCTGGGCCGTCTCCCTACAGTTCTAAACCGACTCTGTATGTGGTCTGCTGGGCAGCCAGCTGGGCAGACTGGACGCTAGACGCAAGGGGCACCCCCTTCCAGGCGAAAGCAGCAGCTCCTGAAGACATTAAGCAATCCCTCCTTCAATGTTTGCCCCTGGCCTGCTCAGTAGTACTCATGACCTTCTCCCCTTCTCTTCCCTTGACTCTGTGCCCTATCTCCCACTTTTCAAAGACACGGTCCTGGGTGAAACCCACAACAAGGGGCAAGAGTGAGGATTGTAGAGATATTATGTTTCCACAAGAACTAACCAGCTAGCGTGCCTGCCTGACTTCTCCCAGGCCCACCCCCTGCCTGGTTTCTACTGAAATTTTTCAATTAAATTTTATTTTTAATTATTAATTGTATTTAATTATTAATATTAATAATTAATAATAAAATATAAAGTTGATTATATTTTATTATTAAGCATTCATTTTTCCCTTCCCCCCACCTCCCTTCTCATTGCCCGCCTCCCTCCACTGAGGAAAAAAAGAAAAGAAAGAAAAACAAAACCCTTGGATCCAATATGTAAAGTCAAGCAAAACAAATTCCCATTTTGGCCGTGTCTAATACTGCCTTTATTCCATTAGAGAACTGTGTGGAATCTCAGACTCCTGGGGTTAGCCAGGGCCTGGATAGGCTCTCCAGGCCAAGCCTTTGCCTCCAAATCAGATGCTATACTACAACTCAGCCTTGGTGTAAAGGTCTGGACTTCCAGAGCAGGGGAGGCTAGGGAGGAACCAGGAAGAGAAGAACAGAGGGAAAAGAGGTGGAAAACCCTACATGACCTCAGATAAATCACTTCACCACCTTGAGCCTCAGTTTCCTCCTCTAGATAATGAAGAGTTGGAACTAAATGATCACTAAGGTCCCTTCCGGGCAGCTGGGTGGCTCAGTGGATAGAGTGCCCTCCCTGGAGTCAGAAGGGCCTAAGTTCAAATCCAGCCTCAGACATTTATCAGCTGCGTGACCCTGGGAAAGTCACTTAACCCTATTTGCCTCAGTTTCCTCATCTGTAAAATGAGCTAGAGAAGGAAATGACAAATCACTCTAGTATCTTTGCCAAGAAAACACCAAATGGGATCACAAAGAGTGAACAACAATAGAAACAAAGATCCCTTCCAGCTCTAAGTCATAGAATCCCTCCCAGGTGACCTGTCTACTGAGCCTGAGGCCTCCTCCTGTTGGAACTGGGAACTGGAAAGCAGGACATGTGACTCTCAGAATAGCACGTCCCTGACACTAGAACAAAAAAGGAATTGGGCAGCAAACCCAAGGGGTAAGCCTACTGGAAATCAGGCAAAAAGAGCACTAGATCTCTCTGAGCCTCAGTTTCCTGATCTGTAAAATGGGACTGGGTGGGGAAAGGCATTCTAGATGTTGCCGTTCAGTCAGTTTTCAGTCGTGTCTGATTCTTTGTGACCCCATTTGGGGTTTTCTTGGCAAAGATACTGGAGTGGTTTGCTATTTTCTTTTCCAGCTCATTTTACAGATGAGGAAACTGAGGCAAACAAGATTAAGTGACTTGCCCAGGGTCATGCTGCTAGTAAGTGTCTGAAGCCGGGATTTGAACTCAGGAAGAGGAATCTCGCTGACTTCGAGCCCAGCGCTCTGTGCACTATGGCACCACCTAGCTGCCCTGTTCTAGATGACCACTGTGATATTATGATCTTGTGATATGAGAAGACCTCATGAAAATAAAGCATTAGATATGATGACAGTCTAGCAGCAGACAATAATGAAGTTCAGGTGGCAAGAAAGTCTGGTGGATCCTCAGTCTTTCAGGAGGTGCATACCCATGAGGAGCAGAAGAAGGTGTGACTGGTATGGCCACAATCCAGGGACTTTCATATCTAGGCAGAGGCTCCCTCTGACACCCCTACCCCCACCCTACCCCCTCTTGCCACTGCCCCAGTGATCCCAGCCTGACCCTATTGACCTGAGTTGAGTCTCCCCCCCTTTCCCATAATTAGCTGTAGAGTGACTCCAGGCCTGGTGCTCTATCCACTGTGCCACCTACTTGTTCCTATACATGACATATACAGTGTAAATGCAAAGTAGTCTTGGAAGGGGCTGGGGGAAAGAGGGTAGAGACCAGGAAAGGCCTCTTGAAGAAGATAGAATTTGAACTGAATATTGAAGGGCCTACATAGCCAAAAGCTGGAGGTGAAGAAGAAAAGCATTCCAGACATGGGGGAGTCACTGAAAAGGCACCACAACCCCCTCATCTTATGGGGAAACTGAGGGCCATCAGTTAAGAGACTTGCCCACATTCATGCAGATAAGTCAGTGGAAAAATTGGGAATAGAACCCAGGTCTCCTGAATCTCAGCTCGGGCTTTGTCCCCCACCACATCTTCTAAGAGAACCCAGGATACGAGAGCAGCAATCGGGGAGATTTCTTTTCTCTCTGACCAGCAGCCTGATTTCCAGTAGACCTGGTTTCTCTCTCTCAGGCATGCTTCTGCACACAGCTGTCACATGGCAGAGGTCAAGGCGGTGGGGAGGTACTCCCACTCAGGTTGCCCACGGGGCCTGAGGAACCTTGCCAGCTGGTGACACAGGTCCAGGGCAGTACCTGGTGCATAGCAAGGAAGGCTGGTTATAGTTACTACCAGAAGGTGATTGAGGAATTCCAGGGACAAAAACATAAAAAAGAGGAGGGACCCATCTCTCAGGTAACTCTGGAGCTCCAAGATCCCATTGTTCACACACAGCTCTAATCTTCAGGATACCTGAAGAATGCCCAGAATGAAGGGGAAAGGAAATACCAGAGATCTCTGCAGGGTTGTGCAGAGATCATAGCTGGACCAGCCGCAGGCTGAGTGTCAAGGGGCAGGGGGGAGGGAGAGGAATAGCTTACAAGCAATCCCAGGCTCCATGGCAAACGTTTTCCCAAGGGAAGTCAGTTACACAAGATCTGAGGGTTGGATGGGGAGGAACCAAGGGAACTCAGGAACCTCGTCCTATCCCATCCCTAGCACTGTCCATCAGATAGCGTCCCCATTCCAGCCAGAAGCCCAGCAAAGAACATTCAGAAACTAAGGAAGAGCGTGGGGGTAGGAGCAAAAAATCAACCCTGATTGCTAGGGTCATTAACTCTTTCGTGACTTCATTGTGGAAATATAGAATATGAATCTATCTTTTCCATTTCCCAAATGGGAAACCTGAGTGAACCTGGACAGTGGAGAAGATACATAGGAAGAAAGGAGAATTAAGGATGGGGGCATCTAGGGATTCCCTCGAGTGATGTGATAGGTAGAGCTGGGGATGGGGGTCAGGTGGTCCTGCTAAAGCCTCCTCCATCTCTCAGGCTTGGAATTTGTGACAGTTTTTCAAACACATGAAAGTGGAATCCCCATCCCCACCTCACCCCTTCTCTCACCAACCTGGGAAGTTCTGAGGTTCAGGGTTCAGTTCTGGCCTTGCCAATTGGGGTGCGCTGCCGGGTCAGAGTTACGTTACACTCCAAGCCTAAAGGACCTGTAAGCCCTGGTTGGACTGTCCTCATCTCTTTTGGTCCCTGAAGTTGCTTTACCCTCAATCTTTCATAGAACTCTGCCATCTTTTCCTTACCCATGTATTCTGCCAGACTAAGCGAGCCTCTTCTTTCTCTCCTTACCCACACCCTACCACATACACACACTCCAGATACAAAAGAAGGGAAGAGCCCAGAAATAACAAAATTTGTTAGTGCTACAGAAACTAAATTCTGAGTCAATGAAAAAAGCAAAAAATGGTCCTAAAGAACAAATAATGAAACACATCTCCCTCTTCCTTGCTGGAGAGGCAGAACCTTACATACCTTGTCAGGTGAGGTCACTATAAAAGTGCCTTATGCTTAAGTATTTGTCACGTGGGAGGTATACAGATCTGGGTGAGTGGCAGGAAGGGTAATATCCAGAAATGACTATGTAAAAACAAAAGGCATTAATAAAACATATTTAAAAGTATAACATTGCAGGCAATCAAAAATTATAGGTGAAAGCTTCCATCTCCAGCAAAAATTATTTTTGGCTAATGTTCCTTCTTGGTCCCTATAGGAGAATGGTACCTTCCATCCCCCCAAAAAGTCCTGACATTGATGTGGGATTTGCCCATCTGGGCACTCTGGCTCAAGCTTATTGACCTATTCAACAACACCAGAGTCACCATAAGCTAATTGGGAAGTTGGCATCATCCAGTGCCCTGGATTTGGAGACAGAGGACCAGGTCAGGAAGACCTGAATTCAAATCTGTCCTCGGACATTTAGTAGCTATGTGACCCTGGGCAAGTCAGCCTCTATCTGTCTCAATTTCCTCGACAATAAAATGGGGATCATAATAGAATCTACCTTTCAGAGTTGTTATGAGGATCAAAAGAGATATTTGTAAAGCACTTAACACAGTGCCTGGCACCTAATAGGCAACTAATAAATGTTTTTTTCCTTTCTCCTCTAAGACTGCAAGTTGTCAAGAAGGAGCTGACCTGTGTTGACAAAGAGAATTTCTTACCTGAGAATTCTCTATACCAAAGAAATCAAAGTCCAGTCCCAATTCCCATCCCATTTGTATAGCGTGATTTGTTTAGCCATTCCCCAATTGATGGAAATGTCCTTGGCTTCAATTCTTTGCTATGGCAAAAATATTGTAGCAAGCTATAAATGTGCACATGGGTCCTTTCCTATTTTATGTGATCTTTTGGAGATGCATGACTAGAGGACTAGTGACTTTTGAGTACAGTTATTCAAATTGCTTTCCAGAACAGTTGGACCAATTCACAGTTCTACCAACAATTAGTATGCATGTTCTTCTACCTCCCCACCAACAATTGTCATTTTCCTTTTTTGTTCTTGTTTTTTTTGCCAGTCTGATAGTTGTGAGGTATAACCTCCGAGGTGTTTCATTTGTACTTCTCTTATTTTGGGTTATTTAGAGCATTTTTAAAATTTGGTTGTCAGTAACTTGCATTGGAACTGCCTGTTCCTATTCTTTAAACATTTATCTATTAGGGAATGGCTCTTGTGCTTATAGAGCTGAATCAGTCCCCTACAAATCTTAGATATAAGACCTTTATCAGAGAAGTTTGCTGCAAAGATTTTTCCCCCATTAACTTCTAATTTTAACTTCTAATTTTCCCTTCTAATTTTAACTGTATTGGCTTTGTGTAAAAATGTTTCAATTTTGTGTAATCAACATCATCCACTTTATCTGCAGTGATGCTTTGGGAAAGGGGTTTCTGAGCTCCGCACTTATAGCTAGAATAGAGCAGCTGAAGGGGCAGCTAGGTGGCGCAGTGGATAGAGCACCGGCCCTGAAGTCAGGAGGACCTGAGTTCAAATCCAGCCTTGGACCAAACACTTGACACTTACTAGC
Source organism: Vombatus ursinus (assembly GCF_900497805.2). Classification (NCBI taxonomy): domain Eukaryota; kingdom Metazoa; phylum Chordata; class Mammalia; order Diprotodontia; family Vombatidae; genus Vombatus; species Vombatus ursinus. The sequence goes on along the minus strand of NW_020954719.1, from coordinate 10,133,032 downwards.
TGTGTGACCCTGGGCAAGTCACTTAACCCCAACTGCCTACGCAAAAAAAAAAAAAGAAAAGAAAAAAGAATAGAGGAGCTGAGTCTCTTTTTGTTTCTGTCCCTCTCAGATATGAAGAAGAGATTACCAAGCGAACAGACATGGAGTTCACCTTTGTCCAGTTGAAGAAGGTACCCCCCCCACCTCTTCCTGTCTCCCAGCCTGCCTGACCTTAGGATAGAATCCAGCTCCCTTGGGCCAGGAGCTCTTAACATTTTGTGTGCTATAGACCCCACTGTCGATCTGGTGAAGCCTATGAGCCCCTTCTCAGAATATCTTTTGCCCACTTTCATAACTGGAGGAAACGATAAATTTAAAATAGACATTAGTAAAAACAAAGATGTATTTTTTTCCTGTCCAAGTTCATGGATCCCCTGAAATCTCAAGGGATCTATGGACCCTGGATTAAAAACTCCTCCCTTAGGCCCATGGTGGATTTTTCTTAACCCTGCCTTCTGGTTTCCATTGGGTCTACCTGGATTTTTTTTAAAAAACACTTTTTGCAGATGCACCAGTGTTTATCCCAGAATAGAGAAACAAATAGACAAATATCTGAGTAAGCAAAGAGAGAGAAATACACAGCACAGGTGGCTAGGGCACTGTTCTTGTCCTGCTCCTTTTTCCCAGAGTCCTTTTAGATTCTTCTCATGGACCCTTCTCCTCCCCCTTCCTTAATTTTCTAGGATCTCTCCTTCCCCACCAGATACTTTCACTCTCTAGAGTTAAGGGGCAACATCTGCCCTACCCTTGCCCTAATACCCCTCCTTCTCCAGCTCAGTTCAGTCCCAATGTACCCCACCTACATCCTCTTTCTCACGGATCACTCCTTCCCCACCAGGATCTGGATGCTGAGTGTCTTCGAAGAACAGAGCTAGAGGCCAAACTCCAAGGACTCCAGAGTTTTGTGGAGTTGATGAAAACTGTGTATGAGCAGGTGAGAGAAATGGGCTCCCTGGCAGCTCCGTGAGCATGGAAAGAAGGGAACTGATGGCCTACTAAAAACAAACAAATGAAAAACTATCCCTCTTCATTATGCTCATCAGTGTAATGTGGTGGAAAGAATGCTGGATCTGGGTCAGAGGACATTGGTGTGACTCCCATCTCTGTTACTATATGTGTGACATCAAGCAAATCACTTAAGCTTCCTACTCTTCATCTGTAAAATTAAGGGATGGTGCCAGATGAGTTCCAAGGTTTCTTTCCAGCTCTTCCTATAAGATCCATTTCTAGGTGAACTTACACAGGTCAATAACCTCTCTGGGCCTCAGTTTCCTCATCTATAAAATGAGCAGATCAAAGAAAAGCATCTCTTGGGTCCTTTCCAGCTGCAATGTTCTGAGTCTAGGATTCTTTATCCTAGTTTTTACCAGGAGGAAAAGTGGAGGGAGGGCAGGGAATGGATGAGAAGCTAGGAAGATGCCAGGAATAGTAGGGCCTGAGTGAGTGTGGCAATTCCTTGGCCATTCATCTGTCCGGCAAAATGGTGAGTCCCCAGGGGTGGGGAAGCTTCAGCCTCAAGGCTACATGTGGCCCTCTAGGTCCTCAAGTGTGGCCCTTTGCCTGAATCCAAACAGATTCACACTTCACCACCTAGCTTCCAGAGAACCAGCTTCAAAACTCTGCAGACCTGGGCTCAAGTCTCTCCTCTGACACACATTGGCTGTGTGATCCCAGACATGTTTCTTAACCATTCTAGCAACCTCTGGGCAACTATGAGTTGAGAGAAGGCGCTGACCTGTTTCAGTAGATAGAGTTTTCTTAGCCTGAAGTTCTCCATACCAAGGAAAATATAGATCCACGCCATATCCTATTCCCATATGTAAAGCACTATGCTAGGATTTGGGAAAAGCAAAAGGAAAAAGGAAACGACCACTTCCCTCAGAAGGCTTAAAGTCAGTTGGGATGTTTAAAAGAGCTAATTATCTGCAAACCTGGACAGGCCCCTCCAATCACCCATAATTAGTATGAATTCATGAGCTCCAAAGACTGGAAAGAGTATCAAATTATAGAATTGAGAACTGGAAGGACCTAAAAGATCACCCCCTCCAATGCCCTCCATGTATGACCTCAGAGAGAAGTGATTTGCTCATGACCACCCAGGTAATAAGTACCAGAATAGGAAGAAATCATAATGTAGGCCTGCTAAAAATCAAGTCTGAGCCTCGGAGCAAAACTGGAAAAATGTTGTCTCACCGTCGTGGTGAGTTCTAATGCAGGCAATGAAGAAATTAGAGGCTGCTACCCTGAATATGCCCTAAAAGAAAATGGAGTTTACCTCTGAGCCTAAGCCATACTAGCCCCTCAGTCAGCCTATGGAGGGAGGCAACCCCAGTTACCAAAACTGTTAGTTAAAGAAAAAGAAAAAAAAGAGAAAGAAAGAAAAGAAGAAAAAAAAACTCTTAGTCTCTGAATGTTGCCTATTAGGTATGGAGTTTGTCTCTTCCAGGCTCTCCATGTCTGGCACCTTCCTAGCTTTTATTCATATTATTCCCATCCACATAAATTATTCTCTGGTTCAACTGGACTTCTCATTCTCCCCCACGCTTTCCAATGTTTATACTTTTGCCTGTGTTATTCTCCATGCCTGCAATGCAACCTACCTCCACCACCCCACTTCTGCCTGATGAATTCCCACTCACTCTTCCAAGTCCAACTCAAATATTCTTTCTCCATTAAGTCTTCCCCAATTTCCCCCAGGTAACCATTATGACCTTTTCCCCCCTCCAATCTCACTCAGATTTTTATTTGCACCTCTTTAATGCAATTGTGTATTATTGGGGTGCTATGGTCCATGGGGTCATGAAGAGTTAGACATGATTGAACAAGTGAGCAACAAGAATGTGGCGTATACTTCTAGTAAAGTCTAATTTCTATGAGCTGAGGGAACATGTATTGCATAAATTTCATATCCCTTCCTACCACCTAATTCAGAATTCTGTACACAGTAGATCCTTAATAAGTAGTTGTTGTTTAACTCGCCCTTAACTGGGATCCATCTTTAATTGAGATTTGAGGAAGAAAGAGATACAGCGTCCACTCTCAGGGAGCCACCAGTCTTATAGGAAAGACATGAAGTACCTACCAAGGATGGAGTAAATGCAAAGAAAGAATGAGAAACAAGTAGGCAGAGGGCTAGGCTTCAGTGCTGAGGCAATGGGGAGAAAGCAGAAAAAATGGAATTAGAAGTGAATCTGAGAAGGCTTCCTAGAGAAGGAAGAGGGTAGATTGGGCTAGGAAGCCAGGGTGGAAGGCTTAGAGGTAGGGCAGATGAATGGAGATGTGCCAAGGAAGGAAGGAAGATGCTGAGGGGAGGAAGCTGAGTGGTGAGAAACATTAATCAAAGGATTGCTAGCTGGAAAGGTCCTCAGAGGCCTTCTAGTTCATTTGTAGAGACCCAAAAAAGGGAAGTGACTTTCCCAAGCTCATACAGAGCTAGGCTTTGAATTCAGGGCCTCTGTTTCCACTCTAGTATTTTATGTTATTTTTTCAAAACACCACAAATACTTTCATTCTCTTTTCATGGAGGTGGGCATGCTAGGACACTATCCTCCTATTGTGAAAATGGAGGAGCTAAAATAATAAAGGGGATGGGGATCCCAAATGGAATCCCCTGCACCTGACCTCTCTGTTCAATCCTATTCTCTCCCCCTTTCTCTCCTCCCAGGAGCTCCAGGACCTGATGGCCCAGGTGAAGGACGTATCAGTGACTGTAGGAATGGACAGTCGCTGCCACATTGACCTCAGAGGCATTGTGGAGGAAGTGAAGGCACAATATGATGCCATTGCTGCCAGAAGTCTGGAGGAGGCCGAAGCATATTCCAGAAGCAGAGTAAGGGCAAACAGGATGGTAGAAAGGGAAGAGGAAAGGGTACCATGTTGGTGGGGCATCGCTGACCACAGACTGTGTCCCACATGGGTGGGAGGGAGAAGCTGGGGGGCTGACTCCAGGAAGCTGTCCCAGCCTAGGAGTGGGGAGGGGGGCTAAATGCCAATAAGTGATGGGGGTGGGGAAGGTGAGCTCAGAAACATAATCTATCTCGAATTCTCATGAAATGGGGGGGTGTAGTTTGGGAAATGGAAGAGAAATAAAATACATAAAGGAAGTTCTGGGTAGAAAGAGGTAGTCTAGCCCAGAGGAGAGAACACTAGACCAGAATCCTATTGGCATTGCCACCAACTCGCTCTGTGACCTCAGACAAGTCTTTTCTACTTTCTGGGTTCTTGAGCTCTCAAGTTTCTTCCAGTCCTGATAGACTGGGTTTTTCTTGGGGGACACTTCAGAGAGGAACAGATCAATCCATCAGGTGTTGGTTTAACTTCTGCTATATAGCAGTTGTGGGGGACGCCAGAAAAAGGAGGGGAGCAAACAATGGTCTCTGCCCTCCAGGAGTTTATGTTCTAACTGGGAAACTAAGGCATAGAACAGCCTGCTGTGTGTCTATCTGCACTGGTCCCTCCTACTCAACATGACCAAAAGGGACTATCATCTTAACACCCCCTCCCCACCATCCCGTGCTCCTATCTTTCCTATCACTTCATCTTAAAACATGGTAAACAACTTGGACTCTTTCCTCTGGTCCTCAACATCCCATCATTTTCCAAAGGTACAATTCCAAAGTGCATTCTACCTCTGCCATATCTTTTCTCTGTCCTTTTCCCTTGCTACCCAACCAGATCCTCAGTGGCTCTCCCCTGAACTATTGTACTAGCCTTGTAACTAGTCTTAAAGAATCATAAGAGCCTAGATCTAGCATTGGAAGGACCAAAGAGACCATCCAATGCCCTCAGATGTAGGAAACAGAACCAAGGGAAGTTAAATGGCTCAGCCAATACACACAGGAAGTTAGATGACTTATCCAAAGACACACAGGCTGAGCCACCAAGAAAAAAAACTGGTTTTAAAATATGCCTTTAATATTTAAAATATTAAATGACTTATCCAAAGACACACAGGCTGAGCCACCAAGAAAAAAAACTGGTTTTAAAATATGCCTTTAATATTTAAAATATTAAATGACTTATCCAAAGACACATGGGTAGTGTCACAGTTGGGATCTGAACCCAAGTCCTCTGATTCCACTGCGTCATCCTACTTCTAGTCTTCACTTCCCCAAACCATGCTTCCTTCACACTCTTGACCAACTAATCTTCCTTTAAACATGTCTCCTCTGCTCAAAACTCTTCAGTGGCTCCTGTTTCCCTAATGAAAAAACTACAAACTACTGGCTGTTGGGGCATTCTAGACCTTCCCTAACGTGACTCTACCATACATATCCAGTCTTACCTCATCCTCTCATCATGGATGCCACATGTCAGCCTATTGGCTCTTTCACCATCTCCCATTCCTAGCCTTCCCTTTTCTATCTCCACACCTTTTTTCAGACTAACCCATGTGCCTGGAATGGACTCTCCCCTATATTTTGAAGTAGTTGCCTTCTGTTAAGGCTTAACTCAGGTACAACTACCTCCATGAAGACTTCCCTAATACTGCTAACACCCCTCCACAGGTAAAAGGGACCTCTTTTTCCTCAGTTTCTCAGATTGCTTTGCCTGGCACTCTATATTAAGTTCATTCTCCCTTGTCTCATGGGGATTTGCATTCTTATCTCTCCCCCTCTTCCTGACCTGAAGACCCTCATGAATAGGGTCAGTGTTATACCTGTCTTTGTATCTCTCAGTCCAATGTCTTTCACACAGTGGGCATTTAATAAATGTTCGTGGAATTGAAGATACATAAACCTGAAGCCACATCATATGGTGTTGTTCAGACTCTAAACTATAGGACTTCTGGGGAGAGAAAAAATAGGAGAATGAGGGGAAGGAGACAAAGAATAAGGATTTGGGAGGAGAGGGGAGAGAATAAAGTGAAGGGGAAAAACAGAGAGAGGACAGAGAATAGAAAGTGGGGGAGAGGATAAGAGAAAGAGAGAGAAAGATAAAGAAGGTGGAAAGAAAGGAGACAAGAGAGTGAAGGAGAGAGGGAGAACAGTGAAGATGGGGAAGAGGGAGAACTAGAGGTTAGGGAAAAGAGAAGACATGGGGAGAATAGAGAAGGTGGACAGAGTAGACAACAGAGAGTAGGAGAGGGAGGAGAGGGGAGAAAATAGAGACAGAGGAGAGAGAGGAGAGGAGAGAAAAGAGGAGAGAAAGAAAAGAGGGAGGAAATAGAGAAGTTGGGGAGAGAGAAGACAAGAGAATAGGAAGGTGAGTGATGCAGCTTCATGAAATGGAAAGACCCCTGGATCTTAAGTGAGGATAGGAAGGTGAGAGATAGAAAAGAGGGAGGAGATTAGAGACTTGGGGTTGGGTGAGGAGAGCAGTGGGGGGGAAATGATAAGAAAACAGGGGGAAGAGAGAGAAAGCCATGACAGTGGAAGAAAAAGAAAAAAAAGGGAAAAGGAAAATGGCAGAGAATAGTAAAGAAGCTGTGAGACAGCCTAAGGAAAAGAGGGAAGTAGAGAATCAGTAAGGAAAGAAAGAAGAAGGATGGGATGGGGAAAAAAGAGGAAACAGCCACAGAGAAGTCTTTCCAAGCTGGACCAAATTTCTCATTTACTCTTGTTTAATTCTCAGCTGGAGGAGAGGGCAGCTCGCTCTGCTGAGTTTGGGAACAGCCTTCAAAACAGCCGAAGCGAGATCACTGACTTGAACATCCAGATTCAGAAGTTAAGGTCCCAAATCCTCTCTCTCAAGAGCCATGTGAGTGACTCAAAGGGGCCACGCACACCCAAACTTTCTCTCTCAGGTCTCTCCACCAATAAAACTGGACTGGGGTTCATCAGTCGGAGACCTGAACCATACAAGAAAAAAAGCTGGTTTTAAAATATCCCTGGGACAGATATGTCACAGGTTCCTGAACCTGTGTTAATATCCTTGACCATTAAGGCAGCACAGTCCATCAACAAGCATTTCTTAATGGAACCTAGACTTGGAAGGCCTGAATTCAAGTCCTGTTTGGACCATAAAATTTAGACGTGGAAAGGATGATAGAGGCCATCTTGTCCAAGCCTTCTGGGTGGGCAACAAAAAAGACTGTTGGCCTTTAGAGGTCTTTGCAGTGCATTTTCTCCTCCTCTTATTAGTTGTAGCATTGAACAAGTAACAACCTCTGGTTCTCGATTTCTTCATCTATAAAATGGGAAAAAAAAGTTAATACAGTGCTAAGCACCTAGTAGGTGCTTAATAAATGCATCTACTGTGCTAAGCACTTTACAAATATTATCTCATTTGATCCTCACAACAACTCTATGAGGGAGGGGCTGTTATTATTCCCATTTTACAGTTGAGGCAAAAAGAGGTCACACAGTTAGTAAGAGTCTGAGGTCAAATTTGAACTCACATCTTCCTGACTCTAGGCCCAGCACTGTTATGCCACTTAGCTGCCTCTAAATGGTCTTATTCATAACCCTTTTCCTGCTTATCTCACAGAGTTGTTATAAGTCACAAATGATAATAGGGTGATAGGGACTGAACCTATGGTTTCAATGATATGGGGAATTCCTAATAGGGAAACTCTCTCTATCAATGAGGATCAGAACCTTCTTTGTAACTTATAGTCTTAGAAAGTTGCCTAGAAGTTGAGTGACTTGCCTAGAGTCACACAGCCAGGATGTTTCAGAGATGGGACTTGAGTTCAGATCTTCCTGTTTTCAAGGCCAGGTCTCTATCCATTACACCACACTGCCTTTCAGGCATTGAACTCTTTATTTTAGGAACCATAAAGCACTATACTATCACATTTAAATTTTGATTTATCTCTAACTGAACTCCTTATCCATACCTGGGGGATGTGGGTTATGTGATAGCATATTGTCCCTCTACCCAAGAATGCCCAGGCTGGGCTCTGGTCCCTCCCTCTCTAACAATCTCCCCTCATTTTCCTGGTTGTAGTGTCTGCATTTGGAAGAGAACATCAAAGCAGCAGAAGAGCAGGGTGAGTTGGCCTTCCGGGATGCCCGGGCCAAGCTGACACAGCTAGAGGAGGCCTTGCAAAAAGCCAAAAAGGACATGGCCATCCAGTTGCGGGACTACCAGGAGCTGATGAACGTCAAGCTGGCCCTGGACATAGAGATCGCCACCTACAGGAAGCTGGTGGAAGGAGAAGAGTGCAGGTGACAGGAGGGAACTGACCAGATGAGGCCAGAGGCAAGACTAGATAAGATGGGAGAGAAGGCAAGGGAACTGAGAATTACAGGATTTAAAGCTAGGTCACCTAGTCTAACCCCCCCCCCCCCATTTTACAGATGGGAAAACTGAGGTACAGGAGAGGTAACATGCTGCAACAGAAAGAACCCTTGCCTTGAAATTGGAAGACCTTTTGCCCTTCCTCTGTGTGACCTTTGGCAAATCACGTGACCTTTTTCAGCCACAGTTTCCTCATCTGTAAAGTGAAAATAATAACTTGCACTTTCTATCTCCCATGGCATGAGACTCAAAGAGATCATACACGCAAAAACCCCTTGTAAGCAAAAAAAAAAAATTCTATAAACATATTCAATTATTGTTGTTATTATCATGCAGTTTGACAAACATTATACAATTAGCGGCTAATCTGGTCCTATAAATCAGGATTCCCTGATTCCAGTGCACTCTATTTCATTTTTTAAAGTACCAAAAAACGCTTCTAGCATATGTTATAGAATGAAAAAATGTGAAGAACACTCTGCCCGAGTCTGAGAATCCAGACCTTAAATGAAATCAGGCATCAGGCCAACAGAAATCAGGAAGCTTCCTCAAGGAGAAAAGTGAACCCAAAAGGGCTATGTCACTTGCCCAGGTCTGCACAGTGTGGAAGCAGCAGGGCTGCCCATAGACTCTGTCCCTCTCCTGTCCCTCCCTCCTTCTCCACCTGACCTCCTGCTTCTCTTTCCCCAGGATGGACTCTCCTTCCTCTGCGGTTGTCAGTGCTGTCCAATCCCGATCCAGACCCTGTGAGTTTATTCATCTTATCTTGCATGTTTGGGGGAAGTTGAAGGAGGGTGGGATCCCTGGGATTGGGAGCCCTATTCCTTTTTAGGGGGATCTAAAAGCAGCTTGATCCAATTTAACAAACATGTATTATTAAAAACCATGACATGCAAGGCACTGAGGTAAGCATGGGAAAACCAAAATTAAAAGGAGACAACCCTTACCCTCTAAATGTTTATAAGCTGCTGGAGGGACTAGAACTTGTACATGGAGAGGTAAATACAGAGTATATTCAAAGTAACTTCTAGAGGCAGAGAAAACTAATAAATGGTGGGGAGGGAGCAGTTAGGAGGTGGGAGCTGAGTGAGGTAGAGGTAAGGAGGGAGTGCATTCCAGACATGGTACCAGCCTTAGATGGCATCTCAGGTATCAGAAATAGTAGTTAATATGTCAATTTGTCTGGAACAGAAAGTGTATAAAGGCAAGTAATAGGAAATAAGACTGAAAAGATAGGTGGGAGCCAGATTCATGAGGGAGTTTAAATGCAGGGTTAAAGATTTGGTATTTTGTCCTAGAGACAATAGGGAGCCATGGAAGATTTTTGAGCAAGGGAAAGACATAATCAGATGTGTGACTTAAAAATATCCACTTGACAGCTACGCAGAGGGTAGATTGAAGAGTGAGAATGAATTGGGACAGGAGTATGAGATACTCCCCAGTCACCTCCCATGTTTATTTCCCTTGCAGTTGCCTCCAAATCAGGCCCCTCAACGAGCCCCTTCCTAAGCAGGAAGAACAGGGGTCCAGTGATCAAGATCACAGAGATGTCAGAGAAGCTCATCTCTCAGGAATCGGAGGCCACTCAGTAAGGCAGCTGGCCCCCTGGCCCAGCTAGCCACTCCCACTCATGGAAGACAGAGGGAAGCATCAGCCTGCCTACATTTTTGGTGGGAGGTGTCCAGAGGGGATTAATGATCATCCCACTACACTTCTCAGCCTCCCAACAGCAACATTCATGTCTGGAATTTCCACCCAGTGGTCAGGGCCATTTGCCTTGCTTCCTGGACATGCTAAATGGACTTCAGGATCAATCTTGCCTCTATTCCTTGTCACCTCTAGGACTTCCTCTGACTCCCTTCCCCCACACACACACTCAGTTTTCATTTGAGGTTTGGGGAATCTGAACAACTGATCTGTCTGGCATGATCCCCTGCCCTGGACATGCCTCTCAAGTCCCCGCCTCAAGGTAGAATTAAGTGAACAAGTCTCCCATTGCTCTCTGGTCTGGTCACCTTCATGCTGCCTGTCCCTCCTCTGGCACCTCCGGGGCATGGGTGGAGGAAAGGAAGCTTGGGTGCCGCTGATCAACCAGATTAGCAGGGAGGATGAAAGCCCACTATTTCCTTGCCACCAATCTTCACTTGCTCCCTAAACCCCTGACAGTATTAAAAGTAAGCAGGGTGTGGGGATTCCTGGGGGAGAAATTAGATGTTCTTCTGGGTGGAACCAGGGAATTAGCCTCGAGGCTCCTGGGCCTTGATAACCCAGCTTAAATGCCTCATTATCCCTCCCTTTCCCTTCTGCCCCATATGAGTCCCATACTCCCAGGGACATTGCTCAAATTTAATAGCCCCCAGGAAAGGAATAGTCCATTGGCCTATTCCTGAGCCAGCTTCCCATCTCCTCATCAGGGAAACCTTATATTCTTGCCATTTAGTTAGAGGAGAAGGTTAGAAGAAGCCTTTTCCCAGCTAATTCCAAGTTCTTGTGGATGTTGCTAACACTTAAGCCTTACTATACACTCCTAGAGGAGAGGTAACAGAATCTCATCTCACCTTATTCAGGTGCAGCTGTTATAGGGCCTGGCCAGGGCCCCTTGTCCTAGAGTCTCTGTGGCCTCACACTCAGAGTTCCTATCCTCTAACTATGTACTCTAGCCAAAAAGGCAAAGTTCTTGCATCTCCAGTGTAGCCACATTGCCAAGATTGTCCCCTCCCCATCCCCCCAAAGGTAGAACCAGAAATGCCTTGAACCTCCAACTCTTGGTCATCTACGACTGGATTTGTTGCCCTGACCCTTCTCCCAGGACTAACATCTAGCCCTTTGCCTCTATGCCTTCCTTCCTTCCTGTCTTCCTTCCCATGGGGCCATGAAAAAGGCTTAATTAGAGCCCTTTGGAGCCCTGAGGGTGGAAAACTGTAAGGATGGGTAGGTAAGGAGTCTTCTTAGCTACTATCCTCTACAGCCATGGTAAAGAGGGTATCCTATCAGCCCCAAAATGAATGTCTTAAAGAGACATAAAAGAAAAGATTCAATAACTAAAACAAGGGTATTTGGGTCTGTGACCCTATGAGCTCCTTTCCCCTTTTCCTGGCAGATTCCAAACTACCCCCTACTGACCTCTTTTTTTCAGTCTGAAATCTCTCCTCAACCACAGACCCCCACCCTTCCTCCATCTTCTCCCACCTCAGAGCCCATCTTTTCCCTTCTCCCCTAATGCCCCCAGCCCTAGCTCCTCACTCACATCCCCAAGTCCCACTTCTCAAGGTAGTAGGTGTTTAGACTCTGTCTCTTTCTTTGGTCTTCATAGCCTTAGGACTCCAAGCTGCTAAGCAGAGTAGAATGCCATCCACTACCTGAGTCTCAGGTGAGAAATCAAGGGGACATAGACTCACTCACACAATCTTTGTCTGGGGAGATGCCCAACCCCCTCCCAACCCCAAACAAAGCCTCTAGCTGCTGTTTTTCATGCCATTTATTGGTCTCTAAGGGTGAAACACAACAATGGGATATGAGATACATAGAAATATATATTATTTTTTCATAAGTTATGTGGCTCTTAACTTATTGCCTCCCTTCCTCTTTCTGCCTACAACATCAATACTCTACACTGTCTTTGTGGACCGCACCTGTCCTAGCCACTGTACCTCATGGACTGAACTCTCCTAGGACAATACCCTCTCCTCTGCCTGGTGGGGTGAATAAAGTGTGCTAAACATCCTCCAAGAATGGAGACGTGTCAGTTTCTATGTTCCCTCTAGTATTGGCCAGTGGAGTAGAAGGACAATGAGGGAGCCAAGACTGGACCTTAGATCTATCTGATATAAGCCAGGTACTAATTCCCAGTTGGGAATAGTCCAGGAAATTTTACCTTTGATCCCTACACTATTAATTTTCATTGTTTTCTAAACATTTTTGATCTCCAAGCCACCAACTCAAGGCACTCAGAGAAGGACCAAAGGAATCACATAAATCTTCCTGGTCCCTAAGCCTACTTGGATTCCTCAGTTTGGATACCCGCTGAAGACAAACCCAATGACTTGTCTCCCTTGTTCTATCACTGCCATCACCATTAGGTGCATGATTCTAGGATTTATTACCTCTTTCCCTTTGTAGACCTTCTATCCACACAGTCCACACCACAAGAGGTAATTTGCTAGGGTTTATTTAGAAGGGATGAGAGACAGTGTGGTACAGTGAATGGTGTTGGAAATGAAGTCATGCAGACCTGGATTTAACCTCCCGCCTCTGATGCTTTCAAGTTGTTCAACCCAGAGCAAGCCACTTCACCTCAAAGGGAACTCCTAGTACCCCTCTACTAACATAGTCATAATAGGATGTGATCTGCTTGGTGGAAGGCATTCCCACACTGATGGATCCCAAATCATTTCTATCCTTGAGGACAGAAAGGGACAAAAGAAACAAGAATATACAAATTCTGCTTACCAGGGTCAGGTTAACAGGAAGTGGGAATGAAGGAAAACTCCATTGTCGCAGGATGGAATTGGGTCAAATGAGCTCACAGCTCTCTCTAGGCTAGGTACACCTGGCTGCCTCATAGCCACAGAAAAGAATAGTGCTTTCCACCCGGGACAACCTCATGCTGATTTTAAATTTGCCCATTTGGGATCAAGCTCAATGGTTCTATTATCCCTGGGCTCATTGTCATCAAATGGAATTGGGGGTAGGGGAGTATCCTGGCCACATTCCTGCAGCGTCACATATCAATCCTTCCTTCCATCATTCATTCCCCACCACTGATGAAAAGGCAGGAATCTGTAAACTGCACTATGGTGGAGCAGGAAGATTTCATTTGAAGTCAGAAGACCTGGCTTTGCCCAAATCATATCTTTGCTCTTTATTACCTGTGTGACCTTAGACAAAGGTCCTCAGTTTCCTCTTCAGAAAAGCAAAGGGCTTGGACTAGACAGATATGAATCTCCTTTCCTCTTCTGATAGTCTGTGATCCTGTGAACACACATATTGAAGGCTGATATGATCCGCACACAGAATGAAGGTGGCCACCATTACAAAAACAGAAAGCCCTACTGGGACATAACTATCCATTTCAAAATCATTTGTTTTTGTAAATATTAATATTGATAATAGCTAGTAAGAACTCAAAACAAAAAAAGAAGGTAGCACTGGCAGCTAAACCCCAGACCAGCCTAGACCAGTCTTCTATGAAATTTTCCTCACTCTCAAAGAGGTCTGACAATTCCACTAGGGGCGGTTTCTCTAATCACAGAATCTCAAAATTGGAGGAGACTTCAGAGGATATCTGTAGTTCAATCCCTACCTGAAAGATGCATCCACTCCACAGCCAGTGTGCAGTTTTTCCAGCTAGGGGCTAGGGAAGTCACGGGGACTGGTCCCAATTTCAATGAGACAGTCCTCCATGAGCATACAATGCCTTCTGTTCTGTTGTTACCCCATATGTGGGGTCACATGTCCTGAAAGGACAATCTATTAACTTGATCTATGCTATTATTTCCAACAGTTCTACATGAGTTGCCATGTGAAAGTCTATACAAAGAATCCCCCAAATTATCACATCTCTATTTTCCAAATATTCCCACCCACCTATTGCAGTTAGGGTGTACTGAGCACTTCTATGTTCCCAGTGCAAATAAATTTAAGCTATAGTGCCTGCCTTCAAAGAGCTTATGATCTTTTGGGGAACTAATAATAATAACTCGCACACAACACGTTTCATAGTTTGCAAACATTATTTCATTTATGCTTCACAATGACCCTGTGCTAGGTACTACAGGTATTATTCTTCCCATTTTACAGATGAGGAAATTGGGACTCAAGTTTTTCACTCATAGTCACAAAGCTAGATATCAAGGGTGGGGTTTGAACCTAGGTCTTCCTGGCTCTGAGCCTGATGCTCATTCCCACCCTAACATACATGGGATAATTAGAAAACAAAGCAAAGCAGAATACAGGCATACCTCATTTTATTTCACTCCATTTTATTGCACTTTGCAGATATTGCATTATTTTTTTTTACAAATTGAAGGTTTGTGGCAACCCTGTGTTAAGCAAGCCTATTGACACCATTTTCCCAACAGTATGTGCTCACATCATGTCTCTGTGTCACATTTGGATAATTCTTGCAGTATTTCAAACTTTTTCATTATTATTGTACCTGTTATGGTGAGCTGTGATCAATGATCTTTGATATTACTGTTGTAGTTGCTTTGGGGAGCCACAAAACATACCCATATATGAACTTGATTGATAAACATTGTGTGTATTCTGACTGCTCTACCAACCAGCCATCCTCTCTCTTCTTGGACCTCTCTCTTCCCTGAGACATGGCAATATTGAAATTAGGCCAATTAATAACCCTACAATGGCCTCTAAGTGTTCAAATGAAAGGAAGTCAATCAATTCACACACTTCATTGTTGTCTTATTTTAAGAAATTGCCGTAGCCACCCCAGCCTTCAACCACCACTACCCTGCTCAGTCAGAGGCCATCAACATGGAGGCAAGACCCTTCACCACAAAAGATTACAACTCACTGAAGGTTCAGATGATGGTTAGCATTTTTTAACGATAAATTACTTTTAATTAAGATACTTACATTTTTAGACATAACATTATTTCATACTTAATAGACTACAGCATAGTATAAACATAACTTTCAGATGCATGGGGAAACCAAAATATTTCTGTGATTCACTTTATTGCAGTGGTCTGGAACTGAATCCCCATTATCTCCAAGGTACGCCTGTGTAGCCAAGGGCAAAAACAAGTGGTGTATGAGAATCCTGACAAAAGACATGGGTGGGTGCTTATTATCACTCTCTGGCTCAAAGCTGTCACAGAATCTCAGAGTTGCAAAGCTCCTCACAGGCACCTAATCCATCCAGAAACTGAACAAGATTCTCCTTCTACAACCTTCCTCCTATGTGGCCATCAACCTTTGTCATTAAGAGCTCTGCTCTCCACCTACAAGAGACAGCCCATCTCACTTAGATTATTCCCATTCATTTCACCCACTCCCTCGACCTCCTCGAGCTGGAATGGCCCATAAGTTAGCCCAGTTTTGTTCTGTTTGTACATGTTTTTGTTAGACTCCAGTCTTGCCTCCCAACCAGACTGTCAGCTCCTGGAGTGCAAGGCTGTCCAAAGGAGCAGTGTGCTGAGGAAGAAAGCCCAGAGAATGTGGGGTAGGGAGGCCAGGCTTGAAATCCTGGCTGTGTGACCTTAGTCAAGCCACTTTTCCTCTATGACCTGCTGCCTTATCTATAAAATGGGGATAATAATAGTCATACTACCTACCTATCTCACAGGCTTTGTGAGATCAAGTGAGATAACATATGTAAAGCACATTGTAAACCTTAGTACTCTATAGATATGTAAGCTACAATATGACTTCTAGTGTATTCTTGACAGTGCTGGGCACACTGCTTGCTGCAAACACACTTTTACTGTTCTTCCTACATTCATTCATTCAACAGCCACACTGTGAGCACCTCTTCTTTGTCAAGATAATCCCTACCTATCTTTCAAGACCCACTTCAAGAATTTCCTGTGGTGTTCAACAATTCAATAGTCTGCCTTTTGTGGTAGTGAGCTCCCCATCACTGGAAGTGCATCTTTGTATAGTGTTCATTGTTACTCAGTTATGTCCAATTCTTCATGACTACATGGATCATAGCATGCCAATATCAACCATGGGTTTTCCTTGACAAATACTGTAGTGGTTTGCTCTAGGAACAGACAGCTTCCTCCAACAACTCCTCCTTTTCAAAGGGAAAAGGCTTTGAGCCCATAAGGCTCCTCCTTCTGACTCCCACTCCCCAGGTTAGGAGAGATTTCTTTTTCTACCTTAAAGCATTCGCTTCATTTCCTCATTGAGGGGGTGAGTGAAGAGAATTCCCAATGACCCACTTGCTCAAGAATGAGTCCTTTTAATGAAAGATCAGGTAGCAGAAAGCTTGGATTCCTGGGTTTAAAGCAATAACAACAACAAAAATGTCTTCTGTTGTATAAGGAGTAAGGCTTATACAGCTTTCTGGTCCCTTAGGATCAAAGTATTACTAGATTTAGAGCTGTAAGGTCACCTATCCCAAACCCCTCATTGCACAGATGAGGAAACTGAGACCCAGAGATTTACTTGCTCAAAGTCATACAATTAGTAGTAAAAGAGTTGTGCTCTGAACCCAGATTTTCTGACTCCAAATCCAACATAATTTATCACACTGAATATCATTTGTCCAGCCAGCTGATGGATATTCAGTTGGTTTTCCAGTTTTTGTTTCTAGATATCGGTTTTAGGGGTTTTTTTTGGGGGGGGGGGAATAAAAATTCAAAAAAAGACAAATACTATAGTGTTTTGCCATTTTCTTCTCTAGTAGAGTAAGGCAAACAGAAGTTAAGTGACTTGCCCAGGGTCACACAGCTAGTAAGTGTCTGAGGCCGGATTTAAATTCAGGTCTCTCTGACTCCAGGACCAGCACTCTATCTACTGAGTCATCCAGCTATCTCTCTGCATAGGTGCTAGGCACCTATATTTGTTGAATAATAACAGTAACTAACATTTATCTAGCCTTTACTATATTCCAGGCATTGTGCTAAGCAGTTTTCAATTATTATCTCAACTGATCCTCATTTTGCAGTTGAGGAAACTGAAGAAGAAAAAGGTTAAGTGACTTGCCCAGGGTCGCACAGCTAGTAAGCATCTGAGACTAGATTTGAACTCAAGTCTTCCTGACTCAAGGCTCACTCTATCTACTGTGCCACCTGACTTCCTCACATAAATAATAAAAGTAATAACTAACATTTCTATAGCACTTACTATATGCCAGGCACTGTGCTTTATTTGATCCACATTTGATCCACACAACAACCTTGCAAAGTAGGTGCTATTATTATCCCCATTTTACAAATGGGGAAACTGAGGTCAAATGACTTGTTCAGGGTCATACAGCTATTAAGTGTCTGAAACTAGATTTGAACTCAGGTCTTCCTGACTCCAGGCCTAGTGCTCCATCCACTATAACATCGAGCTGCTTCTAATGATTTAATTGATTCCAACAGGTCTGAAAGGCATGCCAGAAGTAAAGTCTGTCCTAACCTACATCTCCTCGACCCCCATGTCCACATGTTCTTGTATTATTCCATCAGCCCATAGGTGGCAGCTCCTAGTACGAACACAGCTGCCATTCTGCACCTTCATTTTCTGCAGGATGGCTTCTTATTATTATTAATAATAAAAACAGACAGCATTTATATAGCACTTACAGCTTGGCAAAGCATTTACATATAAGATCTCATTTGATCCTCATAACAACCCTGGGAGGTGAGTGCTATTATTGTCCCCATTTTGCTGATGGGGAAACTGAGGCTGGGAAGTTAAATGGCTTACTGAGTATTGCATGGCTAATAAGTGGCTGCTACAAGATTTGAATTCAGAACTTCCTGACTCCAAGCCCAGCTGTCTCCACTGAATCACCTAGCTGCCTATAACAATAATTTCTCCTGCTTCACCTCTGTAGTCTTGAAAACAGTTCTTCCATACTCCTTAATCTCCAAGCTTCAAGCTTAGTGTAAAGGGGAAATGTGGCCATCAGCTTAGGGGAGCTAGGGCAGTAGCTAGAGGAGTTCCCCACCAATCTCAGGCCTCTGCTTGGACTGACACTGCCTCACAGTGAGTAGGTCCATTGGGGAAAGCAAATTACAAATGAGAAAATGGCTTGGTGATCCCTGAATAAGAACAAAGAGTATTCCCAAAGAATATTTCCACCAAGTTTTGGTAGTCTGACTTGCCTTGTTCACCCCAGGGAAGCAAAGAATTAAAATTAATGGCTTAGAATTGGAGCCTCCTCTCTCTGGGAAAGTACTGGATGAAAAAAACATTGACAAAGTCTTACTCAACTGCTTTTTCCAAGTCTCCTTTTCAATAATCCTTATCAACTACCAGCATCTTCTGTCATTACAGAATGACTTGCCACAGGAGAGGTTACAAATCCCAAAACTGTTGTTTATCTTACATAGGTTACATTTCAGGGTGGATGCTTCCTGGCAACACAGAGGGAGACACCTTCATCCATCCCCCTCAGCTTCTTATCTCTCAAGGAGGCTGACCTTCCCAGACTTGTCTGGCTCATCCTTGCCCTCCCTAACATTTGTCCTGGATTGAGGATATATTTTGCTTTGAGGGCCTGTAGACCTCTACCCACTGTCTGCAGAACCCAGAATAGATTCAGGATCCAGTTTTCATCTCTGTCCCCCCACCTCCTTCACAGGGCAGGTAGATTGCACAGTGGATAGAGCACTTGCCCTAGAGTCAGGAAGACTCATCTTTCTGAGTTCAAACCTGGCCTCAGACACTTAATAGCAGTGTGACCCTGGGTTAGTCACTTAATCCTGTTTGCCTCAGTTTCCTCATCTGTAAAATGAGCTGGAGAAGGAAATGGCAAACCACTCCAGTATCTCTGTCAAGAAAATCCCAAATTGGGTCACAAAAGAGTTGGACACGACTGAAAAACTACTTAACAACATCACCTTCTCCCTCAGCCTAGAACTCTCCTGCTACAGTCCCTGCCCAGGTCCTAGCTTTCTGAGGATTGTCTTTTCCTAAATCCCCTCTGCTTAATAAAAATAACACAGCTTTCTAAAGCAGTTGAAGGTTCACAAAGTACTTGGATCACAGAATCCCTGTGAGTCAGGGAGTGTAAGTAATATATCCCCATTATACAAGTGAGAATAAAAATTAATTATTTGATTGATTTGTACAAATATTTATTCTCTCTCCCTCCCACTGCCCATCCCACAATTGAACAAAAAAGAAAGAAAGAAAAAGAAAACTCTCATAACTAATATGCATAGCCCAACAAAACAGATTCCACATTAGCCATGTCCAAAAGTATATGCCCTCTGCCCCAGCCCATCCACCATTCCCTGTGAGTGCAGGAAGAGACTCATTCTGCGTCTGAAGTTCCTCCCCTCTCTGGCAGGAAATAGGTAACATGCTGCCTCTTTAGTGTTCTGTACTTATGGTATTCATCAGAGTCCTCAAGTCTTTCAAAGTTATTTTTCTTTATAACATTGTCATCATATAAATCATCCTTCTGGTTCTGCTCACTTCTCTCAGCAATGGAGGAGAAAATTGAGACGCAGTTGTTGTTCATTCGTTTCAGTCATGTTCAGCTCTTTGTGACCCCATCTGGGGTTTTCTTGGCAAAGATACTAGAGTGGTTTGCCATTTCCTTCTCTAGCTCATTTTACGGATGAGGAAACTGAGGCAAACAGGATTAAGTGACTTGACCAGGGTCATGCTGCTAGTAAGTGTCTGAGGCTGGATTTGAACTCAGGAAGATGAGGCTTCCCAACTCTGGATGTGGTGCTCCATCCACTGTGCCTGCTATCTGTACACCTAGACCCAGAGAGACTAAGCAATTTGCCCATGGTCACACAGTAAACAAATATTAAAGATGAATTCAGGTCATTTGCCCCAAGCCTATGGCTATTTTCTATCCTTGCAATTTCTTTTTAAAAAGAAAAAGAAAGAAAAACTTTTCAAGATTTTCTAATCCTCTGTTGGTACCCCAAACATCTGCCCTGGGACTCTTCCCCCTTTCCTTTCCCTTGCAGATGGGAAGGTTTCCCATTTCCTCTATCGCAGGGGTGGATAGCTTGTGGTATGCATTCCATTGTGACAGGCAGATGTGTGTTAGCAATAAGCCTTAAGAGAAACCATGACATCATAGAGATTTGTCTTTGGCTCTCCCTCTCTGGCGCCTGCCCTGAGTCAATCCCTGGATTATGGTTCAGTCTTAGATTAGTAAGAGCTGACATCCGTATAGCACTTTATGACTTACAAAGGCATTCTCTCACTTAATTCTCATAACAATCCAATGAGATAGGTGCCGTTCTTATGCCCATTTTGCAGATGAGGAAACTAAGGATTAGAAAGGTGAAATTATTTTTCCAGGGTCACCCAGTGAAATAAATGTCTTGGGTGGGATTTCAATACTGGTATTACCAACTCCAAATGTAGCACTCTCTCCCCTATGCCATGCTCCCTCTGTGATTTGAGGATTCAAGGAAGAGATGCTGCTCAGGCTCAGGAAACATACCTAAGTAAAATATATGTATATGAAAACCAAAAGATGTGTGCAATTCTGTGACACAGCTACCCTGGATGTCTCATCCCAACCCCAAATAGAACCTAGCACGTGTGACGTCTAGCCAGGAGCTGGCTAGCTCAGTCTAGGGCTTCAGACTGGCTGTGAGGAGCCCACCTCTCTGTCTCCCACACAACACACACACACACACACACACACACACACACACACACACACAGCCTTTATAGTAGAGCACAAACAAACTACATAGAGGCACTTCATAAATGCATTAGTCCATGGTAAGAAAGCCCAATGGACTGATAAATAAACCAATCATAGGAAAACGTTCAGTAAAAACAAGGACAAATTCTTATTCAACTCCTTTTTTTCTATTCTCCTTTCCAAAGGTCCATGCATGGATTGGCATAATCCCTTCTTCAGTGATAATGATGGATTCCCAGTTACTCTAATTGTTTCTATCTACTGGCTCCCCCCTTGAGCTTGGGGGAAGGGATCAAGTCTAATTGCCCTGCTGTACTACTCTGCTAATAACACTGATGCTGATGATGTTGGCTACTAAGGGATAACCAAAGGGTTAACAGATAATAATAATAATAATAGTTTCATTGCTGGAGTTGTGAACTAGTCCAACCATTCTGGAGAACAATTTGGAACTATGCCCAAAGGACTATAAAACTGTGCATACCCTTTGACCAGCTTGGATCTGTATCCCAAAGAGCTAAAAAAAAAAAAAAAAAGGGGGAAATGACTTAAATGTTTGAAAATATTTATAGCAGCTCTTTTTGTGGTGGCAAAGAATTGGAAATCAAGGGGACGCCCATCAACTGAGAATGGTTGAACATATGTTGTGGCATATGATTGTAATGGAGTACTATTGTGCTATAAGAAGAGGGGGATGGTTTCAGAAAAACTTTGGAAGATTTATATGAATTGATGCAAAGTGAAATTAACAGAACTGGAAGAATATTGTACACAGTAACAGCAATATTTTAACAATGACCAATTGTGAAAGATTTGGCTATTCTCATCAATATAATGATCCAAGACATTCCAAAGGACTCATGATGAAAAATGCTGTCCACCTCCAGAGAGAAAACTGATGAATTCCACATGCAGATTGAAGCATACTTTTTTCACTTTCTATATTTTGCTTGCTTTCTTTTTTTTCCAGCATGGCTAATATGGAAATATGTTTTGCATGACTTCACACATATAATAGGTATCATTCTACTTGCCTTCTCAATGGGTGAGAAAAAAGACTGGAGTGAGGGAGAGAATTTGGAACTCAAATTTTTTTAAATGAATGCCAGTGAATTAATTTATTTAAAATAATAACAATAATAGCTCCTATTCCTATAGTACTTTAAGGTTTACAAATTGCTTTAGCCAGAACTCTATGAGGTAGGGAATATGTTACTGTTTCCATTTAACAGATGAGAAAACTGAGGCTCAGGGAGAATAAGTGACTGTTGTCCCACAGCTACTGAGTATTGGACTCACATCTCCTGACTTCAAACCTAGTGTTCTTTTCATTCTAGCAGTCTAATACTGAAACATCCACCAAGAGTTTTTTAATTTTAGCAGGAGACCTTTGAAAAGTACCTTCCTTTGGAAGAGAGATACTCCTTCTGCAACCTCATTCCCTATGAGTGAAGGAAGACCTTCAGAAAGGCCACTTTCTACTCTACAAATATTCATTCATTCACTCAAAAACATTTTTTGTATAGTGAGGCATAATGAAAACATTACTGGGCTTTGAGTAATAGAGAATGAGCAAAAATGTACATCATTATTTTCACTAACTTCTGATTTCTTTTGTAATCCTGTGTGTTTTATTTTATGTATTTAAAAATGATTATGAGAAGGGGTCCATAGGCTTCACCAAGCTGCCAAAGGGGGCTATGACACAGGGGGAAGTGCCTTTATTAAGTGACTACTATGTGCCGAGCTCTTTGCAACATCCCTGAGACGTAGATGCTAATATGATCCTTATTTTACGGTTGAGGAAACTGAGGTCATCATAATACCATGAGAAAGGTCATGGGCCTGGAGTCAGAGATCCTGGGTTCAAATCAAGCTACTGTCTGAAGGACCTTGGGTAGTTCATTTAACCCCTATCACCCTCCTTGGCCTCATTTGCTGGTTGGTTTCCCTGTCTCAAGTCTCTCCCCTGTGTTGTCCGGCCTCCTCTCTGCTATAAAAGCACAAGTCTGACCATGTCTACTCAGTAAATTCCAGAGACTCCCTGTCACCTCCAGGATCAAATATAAAATCATGTCTTTGGCATTCAAAGCCTTTCACAACCTGGCTCCCTCCTACTTTTCCAGTCTTCTTACACAAGGGGTGGGGAACCTTCAGTCTCAAGGACACATGTGCCCTCTAGGTCCTCAAGTGTGGCCTCGAGGCTGCAGGTTCCCCACCCCTGTCTTACACCTTGCTCACCTGCATGTACTCTGCTATCCAATTGTTGGCCTCCTTGTGGGTCCTCAAACAAGACACTCCCATTCCTCAACCCCAGGCATCTTCATTGGCATTACTCCAGGCACGACTAAAATTCCTTGCCTCCTCATCTCTGCCTCCTGGCTTCCCTCTCTTCCTTCAAGGTCCCAGCTAAAATTCTACTTTCTACAAGAAGTTTTTGACCATTCCCCCTAATTTTAGCTCTAAGATTATCTCTAATGTATCATGTATATAACTTGTTTTTACATTATGATTTGAGTGTTGTCTCTCCCATTAAACTCTGAGCTCCTGGAGAGCAAGGACTATCTTTTTGCTTAATTTTGGATTCCCAGAACATAGCACAATGCCTGGTGCATAGTAGGTGTTTAATAAATATCTATTGATTACCTGACTGATCCATAAAAATCAGAAGATTGGACTCTATAACCTTTGAGATCCTTCCGTCTCTGAATCTATAATTCTTTATTCATACATTGTTGTCACCTGGGGACCAGCATAGCTAAATTTGAAAAGGTTCATCACCAGACTGGCTGTAAAGTGATGAATTTCTCAGCCACTACAGCTCAGGAGGACCTGCTTAATTAGAGAGGGTTTGTGATATACATCAGTGAAAGGAAAGCAGACACAGATGAAATCACAGATCCTTGAGGTAGCAAACCAAATACTAGCATTACATTGGTTGGCTGTTGTCCTTTGTTTTCGAAGAAGACCAAAATGACATCACCATGTTAGAATCAATTTACAGTGTGATATGAGCTCAGAATGTCACAGGTCGGGCACAAAGAGTCCATGTGAACATTTGGGGTGGATTCTCTAAATGTGTGCATCTCTTATCATGACTCTGTGCAAAGTACTGAACACCCAGAGTTCCTTTTCACTCTTGGGACATCAAAAGACATTTCCTTTCAGACTGTCCATCTCCTATTTCCCCAGGCCTCAAGGAGGGAGGCACTCACATATCCTTATATCAAGAATTCTTAACCTGGAGCCCAAGGGGTCTGTGGATAGATTGCAGGAGGTCCATGAACTCTCGGGCAAAAATGTACATCATTATTTTCACTAACTTTTGGTTTCTTTTTTAATCCTGTGTGTTTTATTTTATGTATTTAAAAATGATTATGAGAAGGGGTCCATAGGCTTCATCAGGCTGCCAAAGCAGGCCATGACACAGGGGGAAATGCCTTTATTAAATGCCTACTATGTGCCAAGCTCTTTGCACATATTACATTTTATCTTTGCAACATCCCTGGGAGGTAGATGCTAATATGATCCTTATTTTACAGTTGAGGAAACTGAGGCAGAAAAGAGTTAAGTCACTTGCCCAGGGTCGTACAGCTAGTGAGTATTTGAGGCCATATTTGAACTCAGGTCTTCCTAACTCCAGATTCACTCTATCCACTATACCTCACATTAGTAGTAGTAGTAGTAGTAGTAGTAGTAGTAGTAGTAGTAGTAATAGTAGTAGTAGTAAATTAACATTTCTATAGTACTTACTATGTACCAAGCACTATATTAAGCACTTTTATTTATCTGATCTGATCTTCACAACAACCCTGGGAGGTAGATGC
The DNA here is from genome assembly GCF_900497805.2 of Vombatus ursinus. Classification (NCBI taxonomy): domain Eukaryota; kingdom Metazoa; phylum Chordata; class Mammalia; order Diprotodontia; family Vombatidae; genus Vombatus; species Vombatus ursinus. Next base: position 10,108,672 of record NW_020954719.1, on the reverse strand, counting down.
TATTATTATTATTCCCATTGTAGGGATGAGGAAACTGAGACAAACAGATGTTAAGTGATTTGCCCAGGGTAACACAGCTAGTAAGTCTCTGAAGCTGGCTTTGAACTCAGGTCTTCCTGACTCCAGGCCCAGTGCTCTATCCACTGTGTCACCTAACAGAGCTCCTGCTCCGTACAAAAGTGTGCCAGTCATTAAATGCCTGGTCAAAATTTCAGGACACAGAAAGGGTTAAAGTGTCATTTCTTTTCAGTAGCTGTCAATTAACCTAAGCATCAGTATGCACACTCCCTTCCTCCTTGGCTCATAAAATTGTCCTTAGTGCTGATTAAGATAGAGGATATAAAGAAAAACTTCCTAACCATTAGAGCTGACCCAAAGTAGGATGGACTAGCACATAGTAAGTACCATATCTCTGGATGTCTTCAAGTAAAGGTTGGATGACAACTTTGGGATAAATATTTAACAACCAGCTCTCCAAAAATGCATGACACACTTTTACATTTCATCTGCACTATTAAAATGTTCTCCATCACTTTCTTCAATCTAGATAATTGACAAAACAATGAATTAAGCCCTGATTTGTAGCATTTGCCAGTTCCCAAGGTGTAAAGATGTTCATGCTGAAAATTTAACAATCAGCTCTGATAAGCCAATATTGCTGCTGGGCAATATGTTGTTCAATAGAAGGGATCCATATTTCAGAAGATGGTAAATTGAGGTTCTTGAAGCCCAGGCTGAAGAGTTTGAATACGATGGAAGAGGTAACTAACACCTCTAAAAAGGTAGGGAGTGGGGTGAGGAAGGAGGAGAGAAGCAACAGATGATGAAAAAAAACAACCACTAAGCAAATGCTTCTGGCTGCTGAAGGAGAAGAGACTGAGCCTGGCAAGTCACTTAACTTCTGTCTGCCTCAGTTTCCTCAAATGTAAAATGAGGATCATAATAGCAGGGTTATTGCAAGGATCAAATGTAATATGTACGAAGAGTTTAGTGAAGTGCTTGGCACATAGTAGGCACTTAATAAAAGCCTTTCCACTTGTGTCATGGCCCCCTTCAGCAACCTGATGAAGCCTATGGATCCCTTCTCATAATTTTTTTCTTTTTTGTTTTGTTTTTGGGTTTTTTTTTTGTTTTTTGGGTGAGGCAATTGGGGTTAAGTGATTTGCCCAGGGTCACACAACTAGGGTGAACTGTCTGAGGCCAGATTTGAACTCAGGTCCTCCTGACTCTAGGGCCAATGCTCTATCCACTGCGCCACCTAGCTGCCCCCATAATTGTTTTCTAAATGCATAAAACACAAAGGACTACAAAGGAAACCAAAAGTTAGTGAAAATAATGATGTATGTTTTTACCCAAGAGTTCATGTACCCCCTGCAAGTGTTTATTGAGTATCTACTATGCTAAGTAATTACCGTGGAGTGAATGCAATAGGAGCATAAGATAACACCTGCCCTCAAGGATCTTGCAGTCTGGCAGAGTGTGCAGGGACCCTCTGCTGTCTCTACTATGGGGAGCCTACAACACAGACTCCCTCCTCCTCACAGCCTCCCCTATCTTCATCCTTCTCCCTTCCCTTCTTTTCTACATAACACTAGGAAAATCCTCCACAACATCCCCAGCCACTGCTCATTTAGCCTCTGCTTGCATACATTCAGTGACAGGAGAATCATTCTTTAGAATGTGGAAAGCTCCTTGTTGGTAAGGATGATTTCATATATTTTATTTGTATCCCCAGCATATTGCCGAAGGCACATCATAGTTTTTTAATAAATGTTTTTGGACTGATTGATGAAGGACATCATTATTACTTTCAGATAGGACAAGGGATTAGACCTCTGATTTCAGTGGTATAGAGAGCACCTGGGTGAGAAAACTCCCTATACCAATGAAGGACATAAGTATCTTCTCAGTAACTTATGGTCTAGAATTGTCTAGAGCACTGAAGAGATGAAGGCAAGGTGACTTATCCAAGGTCTCACAGCCAGGATGTGTCAGAGATAGAACTTGAACCCAAGTCTGTCTGTCTGTCTGTCTGTCTGTCTGTCTGTCTGTCTGTCTCTCTCTCTCTCTCTCTCTCTCTCTCCTCTCTCTTTCTCCTCCCCTCTGCTTTGAGATGGTTATCCTATCTCACCCAGGCTGGAAGTGCAGCAGCCACTGACAAGCCTGACCCCACTGCCGACTGGCTTTGATCCACTCCATTTCTGGAGCAGGCCAATTTGCCTCTCCTTGGGCAGCCTGGTGGCCTCCCCTTCCACTCACCTCAACTCCCAGGGCCTGACTGTATTAGTGCCAAACAGACCTCTGTAGCTCAGAACCCCCAAATTCAAGTGATCCAGCAGCCTCAACCTCTCTCAGTAAGTAGCAGGGATTACAGCCATGCATCACCATGACATGATATGATCCTTTTATTATTCAATCGTTTTCGGTCGTGTCCAACTATTTGTGATCCCATTTGGGGGGTTTCTTGGCAAAGATACTAGAGTGGTTTGCCATTTCCTTCTCCAACTCATTTTACAGATGAAGAAAACTGAGGCAAACAGGGTTAAGTGACTTGTCCAGGGTCACACAGCTGGTAAGTGTCTGAGGCTGGATTTGAACTCAGGTCTTCCTGACCCCAGCCAGGCCTGGTGTTCTATCCTCTGCACCACCTAGCTGCCACCCAGGTCTTCCTAACTCTGAGGTCAGCTCTCTAGCCACTGCCTCTAGACTTTCAGTAAGTTAGAATTACATACATAGCAGTTCTTCCTCATGTTGAACTAAAATCTGCCTTCTTATAACTTCAACCAACAGGAGTTCTCTGAGAGAAATAACATAGACAGGAGGCATGTTGGGTACCTGCATGTTCCCTCAATTCTGTGTCCTCTCCTCTTCCAAACTTCTGGTTTTGTGGGTCATAAGGAGTGGCAAGGAGCAAAGAGGGTAAAGGCAAACAGAAAAGACCAGGGGAAGAGATCTGCAACCTTCTCCCCTCTTCCCTAGGCAGACCGACTGGGGCACATTCCATTGGGAGAAGGTCATTCTCTGCCAGAGATTGGGCAGCCTCCCTGTGCTTCTACCTGCCTGCCCTACTGCTTCTCACACTTTCTTCAGACTGCAACCACCAGCCCTAGTGTTTCCTAGGATCACTAGAAAGCATTGGGTTTTACCAGGATCTGAATTCAGATTAAAGGAAATGAACAGATGGAAGAAAAAGAGAGGAGGATTTGTAGTTGAGAAAGACTTGAGATAACACCTCATTTTAGAGAGAAAAAAAATGAAAGGCCCAGAGAGAATAAAAGGCATTCCCAAAATGAGACAGGAAGTATTGAGTAGCAGAATGGGGATTCGAACCCAAGTCTTCTCACTGCAAAACCAAAGCACCAATAGGCACATAGGTAGGCTTATAGGAGTGAACATTTAAAGATGGAAGAAAGATGTAGGAATCATTTAGACCAGTCCCCTCACTTTACAGAAAATAAAAGCTAGGGTTAGTGGTATACTGGTAAATGTTTAACAAAAGGATCTCCTGAAAAGAAAAGGGGGGAAAAAAGGAAGCTGCACATACTTTTAACCCTAAAATACACTATTAACATTTTCTCTGTCATCTTTTCCAATCTCTAGCAATCAATAACACAATAAATCAAACTCTGATTTATGGCATTTGCCGATGTGAATATGCTCACACTAAAAATTTAAGAATCGGTCCTGAAGCAGGTTTGAGCTGGCTCCAGTATAACTCCAGGTCATAACACAGGCTAGCAGGTTTTAGTGTTGAAAGGAAACCAAATAAGGGATTCTTCACCTCAGGTAAAGGGACCGTGGACAGATTTCAGAGGGTCTGTGAACTTGGATGGGGAAGAAAAAACTCATCTTTAATATTTTATTTTATTAACCTCTAATTAAAACTTGGCATCTCCTTCAGTTGTGATAGCAGGAGACAAAGCATTATTCTGAAAAGTCCATCCAAAGGCTTCACTAGACTGCCAAAGGCATCCACATCACACACACACACACACACTTAAGAATCCTTCCTCGTCCAACAATTTAGTTTTGCAGATGAGGAAACTGAGATCCAATCAATTGTGCAGTTAGTATCTAGTATTCTCTCCATGGTAAAATGTTGTAAAAATTTCTACATTATAGTAAATTCATTGGCATCCATGCTCCATGCCCCTGCCCTCTCCTTCAGTATTTCTAGAGGCTGTTTGCAGCTCTATCATTTCCTTCTCCAGCTCATTTTACAGATGAGGAAACTGAGGCAAACAGGGTTAAGTGACTTGCCCAGAGTAACACAGCTAGTAAATCTGTCTGAGGCTAGATTTGAACTCGCAAGCATGAGTCTTCCTGACTCCTATGGAGGGGTGACTGAGGCTGAATCATTCAGCTAAACCAGACCGATTCTAGATTCTAAAGGGTGCTCAGAGAGCCTTTGCTGCTGACAAGTCAGGATTCCATGGCCCCAAGGATGCCTCTAGGACCAGTCATCCTACCAGCAGAAGCACTCAGATCAGCAATTCAGAATTAGCCTTTCTCTAGCCTCCAACTCTTCTCCCTCCTCTCACCCACTCCCCCTAGGGCAGAGGCTTTTACCTGTTTTTGTGTTTTATGGACCCCTTCAGCACTCCAGTGAAACTTTTGGACCCTTTCTCAGAATGTTTTTAAATAATTGAAGGAAATGCTATTTTTCAGTTAGAACTTAGTGAAAATAAAGATGCAAATTTTTTCCCATCCTAGTTCACAGATTCCCCCTGAAATCTACCCCCAGGCTCCTCGAAGTTTCCTGAATCCCAATTTAAAACCCCCCTGCTCTATGGGACTGTGCTTTCAGCTTCTCAAAAGGAGGGGTGTGTGTATGTCTGTGTGTGTCTGTGTGTGTCTGTGTGTGTCTGTGTCTGTGTCTGTGTGTCTGTATGTGTCTGTTTGTCTGTGTGTGTGTGTGTGTGTGTGTGTGTGTGTGTGTGTGTGTGTGTTTTGGAGGATGTGTCTAAACTGTGTATGCATGCTTTTTGAGGGAGGGGGGGGGCATTCAGTCTGTGTCTAGGACCCTTCAGAAAGGTATATGTATCTAAGCTCCAGAGAGTGAAGAAGGGAAGGCACTGTATCCTTCCTCTTCTTTAAGACCCATCCCTTTCCCTCTTCCCCTTCTCCAGCCTCCACCCTCTCTTGAGCCTCAGATCAGAGCCATTCTTGAGAAGGGAGCACTCCCTGCTGGCTGTACTGTTCCACACTCTCCTACACCCTAGACTAAAAGGAGGCTCCGACAAAAGCTCCAAAGGAAACCTGGAAACCATGGCTAGGATTACGTGGAAAATCCATGTGGCCTGGAATTTTGTAAGGTGGAAAGGTTGGCCTTTGTTTTGTTCCATGTTTTTTTTGGCCTGGTTCAAGTGCTCAAATCAAGATTTCTTTTGTTCTAATGCGTTTCCCCAGTCCTAAAGTGAGTAAAGATATGAGGGAGACATCCAGGTACAATGTGGGAATGTCCTTTTTAAAGCTAAACTACTTTCTGTTCTCACTTTTTCCTCTCTCTCTTCCTGGAAGGGAATCGAAATTCAGGAGAAACAGAGACCCTGCCTGGGGACACTAAGCAAATGGAAAATAGGGAAGCAAGAACCTTGTTCCCAAATCCACCCATTCCCTCCCCAAGTTCAGGGGCAGGAGATGTGCAAAAGTAGATATTGGCTCACTAGGAAGAAGCTCATTCAAATTTTCCCAAATGGTTTATTGCTTGGGGAGCTAAGTGGGAAAGAAGGAAGGAAGGAAGGAAGGAAGGAAGGAAGGAAGGAAGGAAGGAAGGAAGGAAGGAAGGAAGGAAGGAAGGAAGGAAGGAAGGAAGGAAGGAAGGAAGGAAGGGAGAAGGAAGGAAAGAGGGAAGGAAGGAGGGAGGGAAGGAGGGAAGGAAGGAAGGAAAGAAAGAAAGAGGGAGGGAGAGAGAAAAAAGAAAGTTCAACCCTATTCTCCCTTCACCTTATCTTCCTTCCTGCCTTTCCCAGTCTAATCCCCTTCTCCCCAAGTGCCACTCCTCTAACTGTCAGGAATTTGGCACTCCCCAGACCCCAGAGCCATCAGCAAGCTCTATCAAGAAGCACCCCCACCCATGGCTCCCACACAAGCCTAATAAGGACTCTGAAAGGGACTTCATTCAGTATGTGAAAGTGGGTAACAGGATAATGAGGCCCTCTCTGCTCCCAAAGGGAATACAAGTACACACTTGTATGTATAAATACATGCATATAACACGCATACCTAGACATAAACACAGACATGTAAGGTCCATTAGAGTTATCTCTTCTAAATGTAGCTCCCTCAGTGCCCAGTAGGTGATAGATAGATGATAGATAGATGATAGATAGATAGATAGATAGATAGATGATAGATAGGTAGATAGATAGATAGATGATAGATAGATAGATGGTAGATAGATGGATAGATAGATAGGTGATAGATAGATAGATAGATAGATAGATGATAGATAGATGATAGATAGATAGATGATAGATGATGGATAGATGGTAGATAGATAGATGATAGATAGATAGATAGATAGATAGATAGATAGATAGATAGATAGATGATAGATGATAGATGGATAGAAACAGATAGATGATACAGATAGAGCTCGAAGAAGGGTAGATGATTGATAAATAAATCATGTATTTAGCACTTAATAAATATCAAACACTTTGCTAAACTAAACATACAAATATAAGACAGTTCCTGTCCTCAAGGTGCTTCCATTCTAATGAGGGAAGATTACAAATAAAGGAAAGCTGGAAGGGAAGAGGGCACATTATTCCAAATGTTATGGAGATGGCAGGACTTGGAGGCCTAATTTTCAAAAACATAAGACAAACCTCACCAGTCAGAGCCTAGGTTTTGTTGAATTTCAGTGAGTTGACTCCACAGATATCCATGTATCTGTGCTTCAAGCACATTTGTGTATACAGTCGCACATAAGTGCAAGGTCTAGGTATAAAGTAATGAGGCCCACGCTCACCAGCAGCTGCTTAGAGTTAGCCTCCTTGCTTGGGTCCAACTGCTAACCACAGGCAAACATGCCTCTATACACATATACACATTTCTACATTGCACACATGTGTACACGCAAACACTGCTGCTGCTGCCCACGTGCATTTCTCTGTTTTATTTGCTTGGTTTCTCAACTACACTTCCTGTGACCATGAGCACACAACACTCCTAAAAGGCCTCTTGCCTTTTTCTTTTAAGTTAGTCACTTGAATCAAATGAGATAATATTTGTAAACCCCTGAGCACAGTACCTGGAGCATAATAAGTGCATTTTTCCTTTCCCCTAGTTGTGATGTAGCAGATACCTTTCTAGACCTTAGAGCCCAGGAAGACATTGGGTTCAAGTCTTGTCACTGACACTGATCCTGGCTATGTGACCTTGGGTAAGTCACAACCTCTTGATACTTGAGACAATTCTACCACTGTAAGTTGCAGAGAAGGCATCTGTGTGGATTGGTAAAGGGAATTTCCACACCAGGGAGTTTCTTATACAGTGAAATCTTACTTAACCCTGGCCCAACAACACTTGTCACATGAACTAGTGGAATGTCTGAATGTCATTTTAAAGATGAAGAAACTGAGGCCCAGTGAGGTGCTGTGGTTTACCTAATATCACAATGATGAGTGATAAAGCCGGAATTGGAACTCAAATCTCCTGACCCCATTGCCTTTCCACTACACCAGGCCACCTGGAATCATCTCTCCCCAAGAGGCCTTTTCTTATTCCAGTCAGAGAAGCCAGAAACATGTAATAGATAAACTGTTGGATCAGAAGTCAGACCCAAGTTTGAATTCTGCCTCAGATGCTTACTAGCTGTGTGGGCCTGAGCAAGTCCCTTCACTTCTCTCAACTTCCTTATCTGTAAAATGGGGAGAATAATAACATCTATCTTGCAAGGCTATTTTATAAAATGAGATAATATTTATAAAATGTTTTGCAAACCTTAAAGCTGTTAATAATACAATTATTTTGATTATATTAATATCAACCATGATAATAATATTTGTTAATTTAATTATATTGATTTGATCAATGTTAATAATATAGATATTGATGATTAACTATTAATATTATAAACTATTAATAATATAGGTACTGTTATTATCTTGTCCTTCCCCCAACTGGTCACTCATCTATTTATTCACTCCTACCCTGTGGGTATAGATCATGAAACTAATCGCTTCAGCAGCACATATACTAAAAAATTGGAATGATACAGAGAAGATTAGCATGGCCCCTGAGCAAGGATGACACGCAAATTCATGAAGTATTCCATATTTTTTTTACAACATCATTAATGTGAAAATATGTTTAATAGGAATGTATATGTATAGCCTATATGAGATTGTGTGCTGTCTTGGGGAAGAAGGGGGAGAAAAATTTTAAACTCAAGAGCATATGGAAGTGATTGTTGATAAATCAAAATAAATTAATATAAAAAAAAGAAACTAATCGTGACCTGTCTCCACTTCATAGGATTATAAAATATTAAAAACAAAGGGCCTAGACCATTTAATCCAATTCTACCACCTCTCTTCTTGAGATAAGGAAACTGAGGCCCAGAGAGTCTAAATCTCTGAGTGTTCAGATTAAGTCTCTTTTGCCAGGATTGCTCTGCCATTGTGGTGGGAACAACCATGAATCTAAACATTCCTCTCTTTGGAGAAAGAAGGAAACCCATTGGGCAGTTATCCAGAGCCCCAGTTTGGAAGGGGAGAAAAAGAAATCACCCCATCTTGTTTTCCCTTGATGTACCTTATGGGCTAATGTGTCATAACACTATAAATACCATTCTTTTGACAAGGTTGGGACTTCTCAAGGCCAGGACCATACTAAGGGAGGAGTTGGTATAACATCAGACTTGGAGTGAGTTTGGGGAAGGGAAGCTAGAATTCATTCTGATCCGTCCTGTCATTTTCATACTAATCCCTGGGGCGTGGGACAACTCACTGGACCAGGAGTCAAGAGACTTGGGTTAGAATCCTAACTCTGCTTTTAACTGGGTGTTCACCTCACTGAGCCTCAGTTTCCTCATCTATAAAATGGAAGGGTCAGATAGGACAAGCTATCACGTTCCTTCCAACTTAATGATTTTGTACTGGACATGGGGAGAGAAAGATCCCAGAGTCGGGGGGGAGGGGGGGACTGAGAAGAGGGAAAAATGAAAAGAGTGAGGAAATAGGATCCCATCCCAGCATCCAGTCTTATTCTGGGGACTTCTCCTTGGGAAAGAGCCACCAGTGAGTGTATTGGGCCTGCCCCCACAGGGCCCCAGTGAGCATCTCCCTTGATATGCCAGGAATGTGCCCTCACCTCCACCCTATGCGCACACACACACACACACACACACACACACACACACACACATATTTCCCCCGGCACTGGGGGAGGGTGAATGAGTCACCGGAAACTGAACCAGAGTGAAATTCACGTACCATACTCCCCTCTTCCTACTTTGTTCTCTAACTTTGAGCCTGAAAGGGAGGTTGGAAAAGAAATCAAAGCCCCATCCCCAAATCTTTGTTCCCTTAGGGCCTGACTTTCCTCATCTGAAAAAGGAGGAAGTTGTACTAAGGTCCCACCAAGGGCCCTTCCAGTTCTAATACATGGCTCAGTAATGGACAAAAACTCCTGACCAAGTATTTCCATCTCCCTTCTTCCCTGTATGTGGGAGGGAGTCACAGAATGTTGAAATAGAGGGGCAGCTAGGTGGTGCAGCGGATAGAGCATGGCCCTGGAATAAAGAGGACTTGAGTTCAAATCTGGCCTCAGATGCCTAGTAGCTATATGACCCTGGGCAAGTCACTTAACCCCAGTTGTCTCCAAAAAAGAAAAGGAAGAAGAAGTAGAAGGGACCTGAGACTAGCTATGTCAGATAATCCAACCTTCTCATTTTTCAGATAAGAAAACTCAGTCAAATAACTTGCCCAAGGTCACACAGCTAGCAAACTCTCTTAACTCATCGGTTATAGATCATTTTTAAAAGTAATCGGAAGGAGGGGAGGAATGAATACAAGAGGCAATGTAAGAATAAAAGATACCATTTTCATTATTTTTAAAAGACTTGGAAAACAATCTCACATTTTCAAGAGCATTCCAGAAAAACATTCTTAGCCCACTGGCAAGATTTAGGATCAGCTCCCACTCCCCAAAGTCTACTGACTCCAAGTCCAATTCTCTTTCCACATCACACTTCCTTGAGGGAGGGGGAATTGGTAGCAGTAGGCAGGATTTGCAGTCAGAAAGACCTCGGTTCAAATTCTACGCCTTACGCTTAATATCTATGTGACCCTAAACAAGTCATATTACTACTACTACTACTACTACTAGCATACCTCTCACTGTAAACTCAATTTCACTCATCTCTGAATTGTCTCAAGTTACTGAGCCCCCAGCCCCCGAGCCAAACTGAGACCCCAGATATGTTGTGCTCAGTCACTAGCTATCTGTCCTCCTCTTACTGCTGCCTTTGCCCCACACACCCCACACCCCCCCACACACTCCGGGGAGGAGGGTCTCCTGGTATCAGGACTCACCCTCTCTGCTCCTGCTCCCTTTCTACCAACACACAATCAAAACTGAGTACACCTCTTCAAATTCACCAGAGGAAGAGATGTAAATTCACAAAGATTAAACGATTCATATGTGTGTACATCCTCAGGAGTGGAGTTGAATGGTGCCTCAGAGATTATCTGAAGAGAAATTTCTTCTACTGCTCTCCAGACAAGAGCTATCCACTCTCTGTAAGGACCTCCAGAGATGAGCAGCTCACTACCTCCTAAAGAAGTCCATTTATCTTTGGTATGAGTTTAATTGTAAAGATGATCAAGAAAAGTGGTCCCTAGCCTCAAGAAAATTACAATGGAAGGAAGAGGAAAGGAGGGAAAGAAGTTAGCTTTGTGTTGATTGAAAAAAAAGAAAATTTCATTCTTTTTTTTAATCTAATGAACTCTATTATAGTCTGCCCTCCCTCTCCTAGCCCCACTCCTCAATATTGACTACATCACTCCCAATTTGTGAATCTCTCCCATTTAGCTCTAATCAAGTATTATAGGATCATAAACTTAGAACTATATGGGAGCAGGGTGAGGAGAGCACCTTGGAGGCATTAGAGTCTCTCTCATTTTACAAGTAAAGTAACTGAGGCATGGAGAGGTTAAGTGATTTGCTCAGGGTCACTCAGGTACATGTAACACATCAATTTAAGTTGGCTTTTTTTCTGAAGGAAGAAAAAGTTAATTTTCTTCATTCAATTATCCTGACATACTCATCAAAACATATTTAACCAACTGTTGACACATGTGGACAGATTTTTTAAAAAAAGCCTTCCAAGGCACCTGGGTGAGTTGGCCTGCCTGAGTTATCCAGGTCCTAGGAGCAGTCAACAAATAATACCACACGAAGAAGGCAGAAACCAGAGTCTGGGCCCACTGTGTTCACTGCTTTGTCCTTTGAGTTGGAGAGACAGGGGAATCCAGAGGAAGGACAAAGTTCTACTCTCCTTAAACTTCCAACCTGAGACAGGGACACAGGGACTCAATGAAAGCGACCTAAGGACAGAACAAAGAACAGGAAAACAGAGCCTCTGCCCTCTGAACACGCTGCAGGGAAGATGAAAGTCATGATGATGATGATGATGGTGGTGGTAGTGGTGGTGATGGTGATGGTGATGGTGATGGTGGTGGTGGTGGTGGTAGTGGTGATAGTGGTTATGGTGGTGGTGGTGGTGGTGGTGGTGGTGGTGTTAATGGTGGTGATGTCATAGTTGCTAAAGGAGGGCAAGGAAGGTAGCTCACTCCCAAGATCTGACCACAGCAAAGGCTGCAGGAACCATAAGGGTCCTAAAAGAGGACTGAGACACCTGAAGCCCTGTAGCTGCCCCTCCCAGGTAGAATTCAGCTAAGAGTATGGTCTATGTGGCTATGGGGCCATGGTTCTAAACCCTTGATGGCTGCATAGGCCACATGGGCACACAGTTGGAATAAAGACTGAGTCCCAATGGGTCAGGGCTCAAGAATTCCCAAGCCCACCCCTTGTGGAAGCTTCTGCTCCTGAAAATACAAACATCAGGTGTCCCATGCCCAAGGGACGAAGGACAGGCCTGGGCAGAAAGGCTGTTCTCAGCTTCAGCGATTCAGGACAGGGCGGGACCCAACTACATCTGAGGCACATCTGAGGCACGGAAGCATTCTTAGGCCAACCCGCCCTGCCCCCACCCTCCAGAGCCTTAGGGAGCAGTTCATAAGCTGGTGTCCATCTCCCTCTAGTGGTTGGCAGTGACCATTGCAGTCCCATCTGAAAGTAAGGCCTTGGACAATCCACGGATTACCTTTGTTTAATTTTTCTAACTCCCCCCTCCCCTCCCTCCGCCTCAAAGAAGTCAGTTAATTAGTATGCATTAAGTGTCTAATCATTGTGCAGTCATGGCACTATTAATCACTACGGGGATACAAAAGTCACCATTCCTACTCTCAGAGCACCTATGATAAATGCTAGCATTTATAAAATGTGAGGGTAACTTTTATATACATTAACTCATTTGCTCTTCAAAATAACCTTGTGAGATGGGTGCCCAGTATTATCCCCCCTTCACAGATGAGGAAACTGAGGCTAACAGAGGTTAAGTGACTTACCCAGGGTGATACAACTAATCTGAGGCAGAATTCAAACTCTGGTCTACCTCACTCAAAGTCTAACACTATCCCCAGTGCTGCCTAGCTGCCAATATTGTGCTGTGGAAAAACCATTAGCCCTGGAGTCAGAGATTCAGATCTTACTTTTCATGCTTACTACTTTGAGAAGGTCATTTAACTTCCTGAGCCTTGGCAGTTTTGTTTTGGGTTTGGGGTTTGTTTTTGTTTTTTCATCTATAAAATGGAGTGGTTGCATGAGATGGCTTTTAACTTTCCCTTCCAGCTCTATAAAGCTATACCCCTCCCCAGTATGGCTCTAAATTTACGATGCTTTGTTTAGCTAAGGACACACACCTGGCTTCTTCTCCCACTCTCGCCCATGCCATATTAATCCCCAACACAATCTTGGCCTTTAGTCATAAAGGCCACACCTTCCTCAATACTCTGGCAGGCTAATGAACAGCTCAGGTCTCAAAATCCAGTACTCTGAGGTGTTGTTCCCTCTACTGAGATTACTCCAGGCTAAAGTCTTACACTTAACCTGCTTCCTCCACCTCCCCATCTGATCTGCCCTCATTTCATTCTCTTCCCCCCCACCTTTGTCCCAGACACACCAGCCTTCTATTCTCCTTTTAATCTTATCTCATTTGAATCTCTCTCCCTCTACACAAGAAAAGCTTCCCCCACTGACCAAAGAGATATCTCATCTCATTCCAGGACCAACCCTTCTGAGCCCCCATCCCACCTACACAAACACACACAGCCTGTGCTGTCCATCAGTGCACCCCAATCACTTCTACATTGTCGTGAATGTACTTCAACTGATTTCATGTTTGCCTGTCTTAGAATATAGCCAAGTGGCCAGTATCACCAGTGGGTTCAAAAAATAATAATCTCCTTCTAGGCAGAGACCATTTCTTGTCATCTTGTCCATTGGAATCCCTAACTTCCTTCTAAATATAGCTTACCACTACCTTTTCTATACCAAGGCTTTCCTGAACTCTTTTCCTTCCCCCTTCCTAGTTATCAGGACTTGTTCCCTTTTAAAGTCACTTTGTATCACTTTATAGACACTTTATTTACTTTCTTTTGTACATTTTGTATCTCTCTCCCCAGTATAATGTAACCTTCTTGAGGTCAGAGACTGTTAAGTTTTGTCATTGTATCCCTAGTACCCTACTACATTGCAAGTGCTCAATATTTATGGAATTGATCTTTGTACACACACAGAAACACACCCACCAACATTCATACAGGCACATGCACAGTTAGACATACACAGATAGAAGCAGAATCTCAAAGACTCATTCAGAGAGTTAGCAGGGACCTTTGAGATCATCTACAACAGCCCTCTCATTTTACAGTTAAGGAAACTAACATAACCTAACACCATATCTGCCAGAGTTAGGAATACTGTAGTAAATATTTGTTAAATGAAAGGAATGAATGAATGGAACAATGTCATTAGCTGACTTTAGCCTTTCTCTTCTCTTTCTCTGTCTTCTGAGCCCAACTCAACTATTATTTCTTGCTCCCAACATTTCTCATCATCTATAAGCCAGCTAGGTAGCACAGTGGATAGGGAGATGGGCCTGGAGTCAGGAAGATCTAGGTTCAAATCTAATCTTGGATATTAACTAGCTGTGTGACCCTGGGCAAGTCACTTAACTTCTGTTTGCCTCAGCTTTCATTAACTGTAAGATGAGGATAATAATAGCACCTACCTCTTTGGGGTTGTTGTAAAGTTTAAATAAAACAATATTTGTAAAACACTTAGCACAGTACCTAACTATATATGTGTATATACACACATACATACATACATATACATATATATACATACACATATGTATATACATACATATATATACATACACATATGTATATACATACATATATATACACATATAGTGTGTGTGTATATAACTATATAAATACATACACACATATATACATATATGCATATATGTGTGTAACTATATAAATGCTTATTCCCTTTCCCATTGTAGTCAAGAGTTAGGGAAAGTGGATGAGGGCCTATAAGGGGAGAAGGTGAGTGAGTTACCAGGAGCTCACCTTCAAATTTATCTTCCCAAAACCTTCACTGGGTGTGTTTGCCTGGCTCAAGCCAGACACAGCCCATGATAGCTAATAATAATCACTAGTTTTAATGTTTGTAAAGTATTTTACATGTTTTCTCATTTGAGCCTCACAGTAATCCTGTGGGGTGATATTATTATCCCCACTTTACAGATGAGGAAACTGAGGCCGAGAGAGGTTAAGTGACTTGACTAGGGTCACATAGCTAGTCTGAGGGAGAATTCAAACTCTGCTCTTCCTAGCTTGAAGTCTAGGAGGCTCACTTGGAGACCTAGCTGCTTCTGTATCACTTTATACCTCAACCACAAAATGATACAGACACAGTCTATTCCCTCTCCAAGGTTCATTCCCAGACAGACAGACATATTGCATGTTGAAGAATAATCAATATGGAGAGGACACGCAAAGAAATGCCTGGTATTCCAGGCCAGACCTGACTCAGACTGGCTGGTCACATAGCTCAGGTTTGATAGTAGAACAGAATGGAAGTCTTGTAAGCCATCCAACAGTTAACAAAAGGAATTTCACTTAGCCATAGCGTGGAAAGGACATTCAGCAAAGATCCAGCATTGCCCCAAATTGGAGGTGGCTTCCTTATCTCCATATTTGCCATGATGGCCCAGGTCAGAAGCTTGGGTCAAACCTGAGGGAGGAGTCACTGACACCCCAGAAATAGTTTTTAAACTTGGTCAGCCAGAATGCTACCTTAATTGGTAGGTCTTTTGTCCCCTGTCCAACTAAATCTCAAGTATGGTTTGAATATCTTTTAAGGAAAAACTAGCCTCACCTGCATAGAGTAGGGGTTGCTCATACAATGCTTGAGCTAACCCCTGCCTCAGACACATACTAGCTATATTACCTTGGGGCAACTCACTTCATTTCTGCTTGTTTAAGGCAGAAAGGCTATCCATCTGCAGTGGAGGTAGTTTCCATATTGGAAGTTTCTGATGAAATCACTGCCCCTTCCAAAATAAAACCAAAATCTCTGTCCTCTTCACCCTGAATAATATCTGTTCTGTCCTGCTTTCAGATTCCTTTTGGAGACTCAGCATCTCAGGAAACTTTCCCTGATTCACCCCACCCACCTCTTCATTCATGCTGCTTCAGCATTTAGAGACACTGTTCCCACTAGCTCAGCTTGCTCACAGTTGTCTCTCTCTCATCTGTGTCTTAGTGCCTGCCTGTGTCCTGGGCATGTGTCTCATCTTACCCACCAGAGAATTCCCTGTGTCCTCCTCTCTCCTTATCCAACACTGGGTGATACCCACAGGCCAGTGGAAAGAAACCAAATTAATCCATCAGCCTCGCTGCTGGTATGCTGGGCTTGGACCCAAAAAAGCCTGGGATTCAATCTGACTTTGGACATTTGCTGGTTATAAGTCTATGGGCAAGTACGTGAGCTTCAGTTTCCTCATCTGTAAAGGGGGAAAGTAATACTTGTTGCACCTAAATCACAGAGCTGTCTTGAGGCTCAAATTGTAAGTCAAGTGTTTAGTAAATTTGAAAGTATTCTCTCCAGCCTGATTTCATAAATACAGAGGTCATGGATTGTGTTCAAGGGGCTTGGGAATTGGGGAAGGGAGGACTCCTCATTAGACTTATAGACTTGGACAGGAAAGCATCCTCTCTCCTGCCTTTAAATATTTGCTGTATAATCACACTGCAGAAAGACTTCTTCTGTATTACTCCAAAGGGAAGAACTGATTGGTGGAAGTTCATGAGATCACAGGGCTTCTTAGACATCAGTTAGTCCAGGGGCAAGGAACCTGTGGCCTCCAGGCCACATGTGGCCCTCTAGATCCTCAACTGCACCCTTTTGACTGAATCCGATTTGTGTTGTGAAGTTTGGATTCAGTCAAAAGGCTTCACTTGAGGATCTAAAGGGCTGCATGTGATCCAGAAGGCCACAGGCTCCCTGCCCCTGATTTAGTCCAACAGCCTCATTTTACAAACTAAAGGCAGATAATCATGAGAACTTTCAAAAAAGGAGATCTGTTCAACAATAAAGAGGCCTGTCCCATGAAAAAATGAAATCCCTGTCTCTAGGAAAGGTCCCTAGGGTTAGAATCCTTCAAACTAGAAGGGACCCCATAAAACATCCAATTTAACCCTCTCTACCTCTACCTTTCAACTTTCAGAGATCATATGAGTATTTCAGGAACTACTGAGGAGGCGTTCCAGAAACCCAATGAAACATGAAGAAAGAGGGAGGCTCAAAAGGAAGGGAAAATGGCTGAAAAGGCTGAGAGGTGTGTGTCTTCACTCCTATCCAGAATCAATCATGGTCCTAGGCTCTGATTAGTGAGCAATAGTAAGCATCAGCTGACCTGGCCCCACCTCAAGCCCACCATGGCGCTTCTTGGCCATCGTCATATCATGCCCTGCCCCCCCCCATTCTAGCTCTGAGAAGAGTAATCAAATCAACAATTTCTGGCAAGGGACGTGTCAGTCTTCTCCAATCCCCCACCATTCCCTCAGACTTCCCTCTCAAAACACTCTTCCCTGGCTACCACTCCATATGTGCTATCTTCTTCTATTAGAAGTTCAGTTCCTAGAGACTGCCTTACTTGCTTCTGGTTATATCCTCAGTGCTTAGCACGATGGCTGGCACATAGTACTTAAGAGATGGTTTTCATTCATTCATTCATTCATTCATTCATTCATTCTATGATCAGCACTCTACAGCTAGAAGGGACTTCAGATGCTATCTCATCCAACTCTACCATTCTGCAGCAGAAGAAACTAGCAGGGAGAGGTGAGTGACTTAAGAAATCAGTATTCAGAGGCCAGATGTAAAGCCAGGACCTCTAATTCAGAACCAGTATTCTTTCCACACTACCACAAAGTTCCTCTATAGTGATTTATGTCCTGACACACCCACAGACCCCTTCCGAGCACTGCGTGAGAGTATGTGAGTCACCAAAAACTGAAGTGAGGCCCAAAGTACAGGCCAAAATCTCTCTCTCTAGTTTGTTCTCCAGGTGAGTGCTTAGAGAAGGAGGCTGGAGACTGCAGAAGGCCCTTGGGCCATAGTTCTCACATAATCTTTGCCCACTTGTCGCCACCGCAACACCCATTCCTATCCTCACTCCATTGGGCCTGGGTCTGATGGCTAAGGTTGGAAGATGACACAGGGGCCTCTCCGTCTATGAGGGAGCTAGAACACACACCCAGGACAGATCCAAAGACAAGGACAAACTCTGGATCAGCCAGATGGAACTCTGGACTTCAGGGATGAGCAAGAGGGAAAGACAAGTGGGAGAGGGAGAAGTTCAGCAGAAGGAGAGTATGGAAGCAGAGTTTGTGGATGCAGGAAGAGCCAACAGCTTACATTTATCATGCTTACTATGGGCCAGGGACTGTGCTAAGTGCTTTACAATTATTATCTCATTTGATCCTCAAAAAAAAACCAAAAAAAAAACCACGCCAGGAGTTAAGAGTTATTATTATCCCCATTCTACAGATGAGGGAATTGAGATGGAGGTTAAGTGACTTTCTCAGTGTCTGAGGCCAAATTTGAACTCAGGTCTTCCCCATTCTGAACCCAGCACTCTATCCACTGTTCCTCCTAGGCTAAAGAGACCAAAAAAACCAAGCTAGACTTGGAATCAGAAAGACCTAAATTCAAATCCTTCCTTCGATATTCTCTAAATCTCAGTTTCCTCGTCTATGAAAAAGGGAGGCTTGAATTGGGTGCCCTTTAATGTACCTTAGGTACCTCTAACCCTAATGATTCTGTGAACAGGAAGACACGGCAGGTGGGAATTCAGAATGGAGTCCGGGGGCTGCTCAGCTACGCCACAGACCAGTACAAAGAAGATAAAGAGCTACCTTATTCATATTCCTCAAATATCTAAAGGGCTCAGACACACAAGAAGGCAACCTGATGATTTCTGTCTCCTCTAAGAATAGCAAAGATGCTCTAAATGCAACATGAGGAACTATAGTCAGGCTTCAGAAGGAGCTTCCTACCAGGAAAAACTGATGGATTTCCAAATAGGCAAAGGCAATAAGTGATAGAATCATTTAATATGAGAGCTTTCAGATAAATTAAGTCTTTTCTAGAATGGTCCAGAACAGGATTCTGCCCAGAGTCAGGGGAATGGATTGAATGACCTTTCACAGACTACGCTAGCCAAAGGAGTCTGAGGCTATGAGACAGCAGGCCTCAAGGCTTGGCTCTTGCCACATGCTGTCCCTGCCTTTCCTTTCTGCACCTCAGCAGCACAGAATTGCCTAGTCAGCCACCCTAACAAATCGCTGTTTGGTGAAATGGGTTGGGCTGGAAGCTTCTAGTTAATTAAGAAAGGAGAACAGAAAGAAGAGAAGCCAAGGACCCAGGGTAGAGAGCTTAGCAGCTCAGTAGTGAGAAGCTGGACCCAATCCAGAAGACCCCATGGCAGTAGATTCCTTGTCCCCCAACCATAGCATTTTGCCTCCTCTGCCCCCAACCTCGACCTTTAAGGCTAAAATATAAGTTAATCAATCAATTTTATTAAGTGTACTCTATGTGCCAGGCACTGCGCCAGGTACTAGGGATACAAGAACTAAAGTGAAGCATTCCCTGCCCTCAAAGAGCTTGCATTCTATGAGGAAGGCAATATATACATTTATATGTATATATAAGTGCAAATCAAATATAGTTAAATACTAAGAGTTGGGCCAAGGAATCAGAAAGTGTATCTTGGGATCATAAGAGGCAGAGACGAAGTAGGGGACAGCCAATGAAAAGGCAAAGAGACAGGGACATCCATTGTATCAGAAACAATAGAACATTTTAAAAAGCTGATGTGACTGGACCCTAGAATGCAGGAAGTGAAATAATAGATGATAAAGGTGGCAAGGTTGTGAAGGGCTTGAATAGCTAAATAGAGGAGAACATATTCTGCCTAGAGTCATTTGGGAACCACTGGGGTTTAGGTAGGGCTAAGTTTGCCTTACCAAGGAAAATCACTGGGGTAGTTGTGGGGAGGGAGACAGGGCATGGATTGGACTGGAGAGAGAGACTTGAGACCAGGGAATCAGTAAAGAAGCTTTTTCAGTTGTCCAGGCAAGAGATGATGAGGGCCTGAACCAGGGTGAGAGCCATGTGAGTAGAGAGAAAAGAATGGATGTGAGAAATTATTGTGGAGGCAGAACCTACGAGATTTAGTGACTGATTGGAAATGTGGTATGAGGAAACTGAGGGGTCAAAGATAAGATTATGAACCTTGAAGAGTGGGGGTATTTTTAGAAGAAATAGGGAAGGTCAGAAGAAGAATGGGTTTGGGCAGGATGATAACAAGTTCTACTTTGGACGTGTTGGGCTCAAGTTAACTAAGGCACATCCAAGTTTGAAATATCCAACAGGCAATTTTAGTGATATGATACAAGAGCTCAGGAGAGAGACTGGAGCTGTGAATCATCTACATAGAGATGATCATTAAGCTCATGGGAGCTGATCAGGTCATGAGAGAGCAGAGCCCAGAACTGAGCCTTAGGGCATGATCACAGGTGCATGATATGAAAGATGAACCAGCAAAGGAGTGATCAGCCCAGTAAGAGAAGACGAAGAGAGCTGCCATGAAAACCTAGAAAGAAGAGATCCTCTGAAAATCCCTTTCACAAGTAGTCGTTCAGCACAGTACACAGGTCACAGGTTACTTCCAGATCAATGACATATATAGACAGCACTTTAAAATTTACAAATTCAGTTTTACGTTGATGTCCTTTGGGCCTAACATACACCCAGTGAGGTAGGAACTGTGATTAGGTGTCAAAGACAGAGTTTAGGCCCAGGTCTACAGAAGGCCTAACAAAATGGTAGTGAGGTTCCCATCTATCCCGTATTCAAGCAGAAATTATTGTCAGGGATATTGTTAAGATTTCTGCACTGAATTTAACTCATGAAATAACCAGAAGACACCTGAATGACCACCTCATTCAATACCCTCTTTTTTGTTGTTGTTCAGTCATGTCTGACTCTTTGTGGTCCCATCTGGGGTTTTCTCAGCAAAGATATTGTAGTGGTCTGCCATTTCCTTCTCCAGTTCATTTTACAGATGAGAAAACTGAAGCAAACAGGGTTAAATGACTTGCCCAGGATCACACAGTAAGTGTCTCAAGCTGGATTTGAACTCAGGTCTTCCTGACTCCAGGCCCAGCACCCTATCCACTGCTGCACTTAGAATGCCCTCTTTTTACAAATGAGAAAACTGAGACACAGATAAAGCATCTTGCCCCAAATCACACAGAGAGGTAGAGGCACAACTGGAAGAGAACCCAGGTCTCATCCCCCTTTGTCTTTGGTTTTTGAGACTGGGCCTTCCCATCCTGCCCAGGCTGACCCTACTGCTGATCAGCTTGGATGCTTTGAGCTGTCCCAGGTCCAACCTGGGTTGGTTTGCTCCTCTTCTTAAGGCAGCCTGGTGGTTCCTGAGGGTCCATATTGGTGATCCAGGACAGGGGGTCATCATATTAGTGTCAGATGTAATGCAGACATTCCATTGGCTTTAGCCTACACAATTCAGACCTCTAGAACTCAAGGAACCAACAAAGAACTCAACCCCAACCTCAGCCTCAACGTGGGAGCAGGAAAGACCACAGGCCACCACTACCACAGGCCCACCTCACTCTTTGCACCACCCCCTTCCAATGTGGGCAGGGATTGTTCTTTGGGAAGAGGGTCCCAGACGCTCCAGTCCCGGGGCCAGGGAGGGGTGGTAATATTAGGATGAAAATGGGACTAGTGAGACAGAATGAGCTGAGGCGGGAGGTTCCCAGCTGGGCAGGGCAGGGCCTGGAGGGAGGAGCAGTGGGCCAGCCGCTCACTCCTCTCCCAACACAGGCTGCTGTTACCTTATAAGGTGATCTCCCGCATCCTCCACCCCCACCCCTCCTCCTCCTAAGGGAAAGACTCCAGCTCCCAGAGCCCGACTCTGGCCCCACCCCACCCACCCATTCCTTCCCTAGGGGAGAGGGAGGCCTCCAGGGACTGCCTGAACCTGTCAAATCAATCAAATGGAAACACCTTTTGTTGGCCACAAACCCCAGTTTTCTGGGGCCTTTGGTCTTTTGAGGGTACAATTGAAGTTTAAATCCCTACACCCTCCCCCCCCAAGCCTGGACTAAGGAATCTTCCCACACAAACCAATTCTGATCCCAAACCATCCCATCACCAATGAGGGGGTGGCCCTTCCATGATCCGCCCCCCTCCCTGAGGACTCCTTCACAGCCGTGACTACACAGTGTTTCCACCACCCTTTCATCACACGTGTGACCCTGTCTGTTTCTTTCTGTTCATTCTCTCCACACACAGGGTAGCTAGCACTCAGGTACCAGACCAACTCTCTGACCCCAACTAGCCACTGGGGCTAATGGCTTGGGGGCAGGGTGTGGATTATGGGTTTTGGGGGAGGGGAGGGGAGGGGAGAGATTTTCCTGAAAGCATAGCTGTAGCTGTGACCTGATCCTCCTGGGACTGTGTGTAGCCTGCTCGAACAATCCACCTTGGCTAGCCAGGTGAGTGAGGTTGGACAAGCCACTAGAACCCTCAGCACCTTACTCGTAATATACTTCATAGGGTTGTTACAGGAAGGTGCTTTGGAAATTGTAAAACACAATGCAGATGTGGTCTATTATTATTGGGTTTTTCCTTCCCCCAGTGCACCAGCTCCCCCTGCTCCCCCCCTCCCACCATTAGCATTCATTTCTCCCAGTGCCCAGCCTCTATCCTTTCCTTCTGTTCTGTTCTCCATGCAGTGCTCTCCCCCCCTCCCCTTACCTTTGCAAGGGTGGGCTGGGCTGGCTGACCTGGTTTTTCCTGTTCTTTGGGCTTCCGCACTAGTCATTCCTGGTGCCCCCTACCTCTCCCTATTGCTCTCCTTCCCCAGCATGCTCCTCCAGTAAAAGCTATGGGGACAGCATGGGCCACTGGGACCCAGAAGGCTGAACACAAGGGCTGGGGCAACAGAAAAGCAGGGATGACTTCTATTATTACTTACGGTTATTCGGGGAAGCTTTCTCAGAGGAGGTGAGTTTTAAACTGGCTGCTGAAAGAGGTAATGGACATGGATCAGGAAGAGAGAAAGGCAGAGAGGCATTACAGGTGAGGGATGAAGATTTAATGCGGCACTGTGGCTAGGGAGTCAGCCTCAGGGGAAGAGGGACATGGCCTCAAGACCAGCCTCTGACCCCCTGGATATGTGATCTTAGGCAAGTCACTTAACCTCTGAGTGATCTGGGCAGCTCTAAGACTATCAGTTATACAGAAAGGGTATCTCGCTTTCTTCCCAGCATAGATGGAGAAACTATCCCCTGTCCACAGAACAGTGTAGGGGCTAAGACCAAAAAGGGAACTAACTAACCATGTGGTAATGAGCTGCAATTGTGGAATACCTTCACTAAACTAACCAGGTCGGGACTGTTCCTCCACTAGTCCATTACCAATATGTATCCACCAAAGGTGATAGTGACTCCAGGGGCCCCACGAGGGTTGGAGAGGTTGGAGAGACAGAGGGCTAGGCCTTGAGGTCCTTCCAGAAGAAGTGGTTAGAGGGAAGAATCACAGAATTCTAGCTTTGAAAGGTAGCTCAGAGGTCACCTAGTTCAACAACTTCAACTGGACCTTCCATAACATACCCAATAAACCTTTGCTTGAAGGTCTTCCATGACAGGGAACCCACCACCTCCCAAAGCAGCCCATGTATAACACTAATTGTCAGGAAATTTTTTCCTTAAATGAAGCCTCAATCTGCCTCTCTATAATTTCCACTCCTTGGTCTCTGTTCTGGGGCCAAGTAGGACAAGTCTAATCCTTCCATTAAACAGCCCTTCAGATACTTGCAGATAACTATGGCTCTCCCTCCATCCTACCCCACTCAGTAAGTAATCTCTTCTCCAGTCTAAACATTACCAGTTCCTCCAAATGATCCTCCTATGGCATGATCTTAAACCCTTCCCCAACCCGGTCACTCTCTTCTGGACATGTCAATGTCCTTCCAAAATCATGGCACCCAGAACTGAAGACAAATACTTCATATGTAACTGACTAGGGCAGACTGGTACAGGATTCAAATCTTGCCTCTAAAATGTGTTACCTCTGGCATGTCCCTTGACTTTCGTATGTCTCAGTTTCCTCAATTGCAGAGAGAGAGAGAGAGAGAGAGAGAGAGAGAGAGAGAGAGAGAGAGAGCATTAGATTAGATAGCTTTCTGAGGTCCCTTCCAACTCTGGATCCTAGACCTCAGCATTATGCCACATTTAATGTAGTCCCTAATAACATTAGCTTTTCTGTGGCTGCCATGTCGCACTGTTGACCAGAGAAGAATGCTGATTGAAGATAGAAGTTGAAGAGATAGAAAGACATTCAGAAAGGGAAAGGAGAAGGAAAGAAGGAATTTCAGGGATTGGTGAAGGTTATATTGCATTACGACTTTCTATTTAATTCTTCGGACAATTTCAGGGATATAAGCAGAACAGGGAGTTGTCAGCCCACCCCCCCACCTCTTAAATTTTATGTGTGGGAGTACTATATATTCATAGCTGAGGAGCTAAGGCCAGGGATAGGGACTCAGCAATAGGCACTTAGAGAATGACTTAGCTATTCCCAGCAATACAATGACCCAAGGACTTATGATGAAAAAGAAAGAATTTTTTCCAGAGAAAGAACTGATGGAGTCTGAATGTAGATTGAAGCATACTATTTTTAAACATTCTTTATTATTCTTGGGTTTTTTGATCCGAGTTTTCTTTTGCAACATAGCTAATACAGAAATGTTCTGCATGACTGCACATGTATAATCTATATCAAATTGCTTGCTGTCTCAAAGATGGGAAAAGGGAGAAAGGGAGAGAATTTGGAACTCAAAATTTAAAAAAAAAGATTATTAAATAATTTTGTTTATATGTGATTGAGAAAAAAACAAAATGTTAAATGTTAAAGAAGGAGGAAAAGGTGGAGAAGAAAAAGAGTTCTATCTTCACTGCTGTTGAGTTTAAAGGTTGACTAAGCCATAGTTTCATCTGTAAAATGGAGATTTGGGCCTAGATGATCACTAAAGGCTCTTACAGGTCTAAAATTCTATTATTCTATTTCTTTTGGGGTAGAGCAGAGAGGAAGAGAATCTATGTAATAAAAATCACAGTTTAAATTTTTTTCAATATTAAGAAAAAAAAGCAGTAGGCCCTTAGAGCCTGAGAAGACCTCAGGAATTCTCCAACCAGTCTCTAATTGTCTTGGGATCAACATTTATAACATTTATGTAGCACTTACTATATGCCAGGCACTGTGCTGAGCACTTTACAATTGATCTCAATTGATCCTCAAAACAACCCTGGAGTTGAAGAAGTTAAGTGACTTGACCAGGGTCACACAGCTAGTGTCTAAGACTGCATTTGAACTCTGGTCTTCCTCACTCCCTAGGTGGCTCAGTGGATAGAACATTGGGCCTGCAGTCAGGAAGACTTGATTCAAATCCAGCCACTAGCTGTGTGAATCTGGACGAGTTCTTTAATCTCTGTTTGCTTTAATCCCCTGGAGAAGGAAATGGCAAACCACTCCAGTATCTTTGCCAAGAAAACCCCATGGACAGAATTAGCATGATACGGTCATGAAGAGCCGTACACAAATGAACTTCCTCACTCCTGGATCTGTGCTCTATTCACCATGCCACCTAGCTCCTTCTCACCCAGAAGGGGTCCCCTGATCCCACACTCTAGGTACCTCAAACTCTGGACATAAGCAGGAGAGACAGGGCTTGGGCAGGGGCAGGGGAATAGTGGGAAACAGCACAGCATACACAGGGCAAAGAGCCAGTGTGGATGTGGAAGAGGGGAGCTGGTGAGCACAGGTCAGGACCTCATGTCCCTCTCTGGGCAGGAAGGGGAGGTCTGACCTCCATCTTGCTATTCTGTTCCAGACTCTGGACCACAGGGCCTCAGGGAGTATAGGGTAGTGGACAGAGCAATGTTATGGGACAAGGGTTGTAGAAAAAGAATATTCCAGGATTCTGTCCCTTAGCATCTTAAGATGGGTGTAGAGGACAATCTACAAGGGGTAGAGGGGTCACTGAGACGGTAGGGAGAGGGAGGAATAGGAGAGCAGCTTTGCTCAGTGAAATTTGAGGGAAGTAGTCTGTGGGAGATGAAACTATAAGGGGGCTGGGCCAAGCTGGGCCCTGTTGGGCGCATTATGAAAATGAGTCAGCCCCTAGCTCAGCTGCAGGACATGACATACCCACCCACCTACCCATTCCCACCCCCAGCCATTGCTTCCAAGGAGAAGAGCTGTAGGACCTAGTGAGGCCAAGCTCCAGCTCCTGGGTTAGGAACTATGGTCAAAGTTGAGGGAAGGGGAGAAGAGAAGGAGATCATAATGAATGAGTCTTAGCAGCTAGAGAGGAGGGTTCATGATATCTGAATCTTTAGCATTTAAAGTGTCTTCTTCCCTTTGCTCCTCACCATGAAAAAAGTTCTAAAAGTATTATTCCCCCATTTTATGGATGAGGAAACTGAGGCTCATAGATGTGCGATGGTTTACTCATGTTTACAAAGCTAGTAACTGTCAGCTGTGAGATTCAAACCCAGATTTCTGCTGACCCCACATCCCAGAGCTTTTTTCCACCCAATCACAATGTTCTAAGTTTATGTGTCTGAAACACCCATCACTTTCTATGTAGAGTTTAAATTCCTTAAAGTAACATTCAAGCCCCTTCACAATCTGGTACCACCCTACGTTGCCAAAATTTATTTTACTTCTCCCTTCCATATTTGCTATACCCTAGCCAAAGATTGCTTAATCTCTCATCTTTTTTCATCCTGTTCATCCTATGCCTAGAATGTCCCCTCCCCACTTTCATCAGTTGAATTTTTACTCCATCCCTTAAAATGTCACCTCCAAAGTCTGTCAGTCAATGAGGATTTTGTACTTACTCTGCAGCTGTGCTAAGGGTTGGGGATAGGCAACAATACCTGTTTCTGCCTTCAAAGAGCTTACATTCTAATGGAAGAGACCATATGCAAATAACTATGTCCAGATGAAAGATATTTTGTATATAAAAACTTAGTGCGAAGAGCCTGGGATGGGGGAACCCCCTAAAGTCTCTTGCAGAAGAGATTTGACCCAAGTCTTGAAGGAAGCTAGGAGTGGCAGGAGGTGAAGGTGAGAAGGGAGAGCATTCTGGGAATAGAGGGTCTGGGAATAGAGGGGAGAGGAGGGAAGTCAGTGTAAATGCAAAGAGTTGGGAGATGGAATATCTCATCTGTCCAGTGCCAGAAACCTCAAGAAGGCCAACGTGGCTGGACGGCAGAGCGCATGGAAGGAGTTTAAGTGCAAGAAGACCAGAAAAGTAAGAAGGGCTTTACCTGCCAAATAAGACTCTGTACTTGATCATAGAAAGGGAATGATATGGTCAGACCTACTCTTTATTAGAAACATCACTTAGGCATCTGTGTGGAGAATTTATTGGAGTAGATAGAAACTTAAGGCCAATTATTGTTGCTGTTCAGTTGTGTCCGACATTTGTGACCCCGTTTGGGTTTGTTTGTTTTTTTGGCAAAGATACCAAAGTGCTTTGCTATTTTCTTCTCCAGTTCATTTTACAGATAAGGAAACTGAGGCAAACAGGGTTAAGTGACTTGCCCGGGGTCACACAGCTAGTAAGTGTCTGACACTGGATTTGAACTCAGGTTTTCCTGACTCCAGGCCCAGTGCTCTATCCACTGTACCACCTAGCTGCCCTAAGAACAATTAGAAGGATATTGAAACAGTACAGGGGAGAGGTGAAGAGGGCCTATATGTGGGTGGTAGCTGTGTGAGTAGAGAGGTAAGATGTACAAGAGAAATATTGTGAAGGTAAAGATGACAAGATACGGAACTTCCCCAGTCAGTAACTTTGAGTATTTCTCAATTGGAACCTTCAGAAGCACTTTTCTTGCATCTTTCTTAGGCATTAATCACATCATTTTGTATTATAGTTATTTGTATATGTGTTCTATCCAGCTACTGGAATGCAGGCTCCATGAGGGCAGGGCCAGAGTCTGATTTACTCTTCCTAATCTTCTCAGCACCAGCACATGTCAGGCATGTGATGTTTGTCAGGGCTGAAGTATGTATAAGATCCCTGTTTGTACACTTGAACCCATGTATGTCTCTATGAATCTGTATCTCTCTGTGTTTGTGTTTCTGGTGCACAAATGGGCGTATTATGAAGGTGTGTGGGCATCCTTGTTCAGAACCTGATTGTTCATATACAGAACTCTCTCCTAGTCACTTGAGGGTGGGAGGGAGAAAGAAGGCTTCAGATAGAGGAGACCTGCTCCCTGCCCCCCAGTATCTTCTGGGTCCCCCGGAGTGAGCTGAGCAAAGGAGGAGCGGGGGCAGGAGCAGGCACACAAAAATAACTTGCACAAAGGACAGAAGCCAACCCAAAGGACTGAAGTTTCTACTATATGTCTTACACAAGTGTCTGCCTCTGTGATTGTGTCCTTCCCTACAGGCTGGGCAGACACACCCTGTGACTCATAGCTCCAGCATGTGCCCGACCTGGCCGGGGCAGGTAGGCCGGCCAGCGGTGATGTAGCCCAGGGTAAAGCTACCAGCTCACTGCTCAGGTATCTGTGCTGAGCAGACACACACACACACACACACACACACACACTCACACACTCACTCACTCACTCACTCACTCACTCTAACTCCTATAGCCTGGTTGGAGATAAAGAGTGAAATAGAAGGGTCCTGAGACTGACTTGGGGGTAGGGGAGAAGACCCACCTTAGGCCAATCTGGGGAAGTGGACAGAGGAATGGCAAAGGACAGAAGTCTCACTCTTCTGTCCCAGGGCCTGTATTTCACCCATACCCCATACCCATATCCTTTCCTTCTTCTTTGTCCCTGTAACTCCCGAGAGCACAGTTTGAGCCAAGGAGCTAAGACAAAAGTTCTAGTGGTCAAAGAAGGACGGCTCCCTAGGGCCCAAGGGTAAGGCCTGAGACATTAGTAGTCTCTTGTTAGCCTTGAGATTGAATTACCCCTAAAAATGGCATCTTTGTGACAATTCCAGTGGCAAACATGACAGGGATGATATGTACATTGTCCTATTTCTATATACCTATAATTTCTTGCTCTATATTTTATCTATATTTTTCAAGCTTTTTATTCCATGTGAATTGGAAATCATGAGTACTTGGTATAATGATATCTACTAAAATATCATTCTCTCCAACTATTTTGAAGAGCAATTTAGAATTATAAAACTGTGCATACCCCTTTAACCCAGCAACACCACTGTTAGGTCTGCACCCCAAAGAGATCAAAGGAAAAGGAAAAGGATCTATATGTACAAAAATATTTATAGTGGCTCTTTTTGTGGTGACAAAGAATTGGAAATTGAGGGGATGCCCATCCATTGGGGAATGGCTGAACAAGTTGTGGCATATGATTGTGATGGAATACCATTGTGCTATAAGAAATGGCAAGCAGGATAGTTTCAGAAAAACCTGAGAAAATTTACATGAATTGATGCAAAGTGAAGTGAGAAGATCCAGGAGATCATTGTATGCAGTAACAGCAATATTGTACGAAGATCAACTATAAATGATTTAGTTATTGTCAGCAATACAATGATCCAAGACAACTCTGAAGGTCTTATGATGAAAAATGCTATCCATTTCCAGAGATAGAACTGATGGAATCTATATGCAGATTGAAGCATACTTTTTTTTTAATCTGGATTATCTTCTGTAACATAATTTATATGGAAACATGCTTTGCAAACTGCAGATGTATAATCTATATCAAATTGCTTGCCTTTTCAAGGAGGGGAGAGGAGAAGGAGGGAGGAAAGGATTTTGGAACTCAAATTTTTTTTTTTTGGCCAGGCAATGAAGTTAAATGACTTATCCAGGGTCACTCAGATAGTAAGTGTCAAATGTCTGAGGTCAGATTTGAACTCAGGTCCTCCTGACTCCAAGGCCGGTACTCTGTCCACTATGCCACCTGGCTGCCCCTCAAAAATTATTTTTAAAATGAAGTTAAAATTGTTTTTACATGTAACTGAGAAAAATAAAATAAAAACTTGTCTTAAAATCATTCTTAAATTTTTGTGGATCAGTGTTACGCTATAGCTCTGTCTGTAATGATGGTCTAACTCCAGTGCAGTTTATTTTGCTGAATTTTCAAAGCTATTT
The DNA here is from genome assembly GCF_900497805.2 of Vombatus ursinus. Lineage (NCBI taxonomy): Eukaryota > Metazoa > Chordata > Mammalia > Diprotodontia > Vombatidae > Vombatus > Vombatus ursinus. The sequence continues at coordinate 10,078,764 of NW_020954719.1, read as the reverse complement.
TGGGGATTTGCATTTAGAGTATGGGGATCTGTCATCTGTGAGATTCTGGTGTATAATTCCAGCCACCTGCCTGCGTCTTTCTAAGTACATCTGATAGATGCTAAATTTTTGCAACCTGCAGTAAGAGATATTATATAGTTATCATCATTTCATTACATAACCTACATTAATTACTAGGTCTGGACTCCTTATGGAGAGCCTTTCTGTAATTTCTGGTGGCCATAACCTGTTGTGATTGTCATCATAAATCCCTCCATTTCCACAAACAAATTCACACGACTCAACCATTTATTCAAGGCTTCTTTGTCCACAGGTTGTTGATTGGGTTCAAGCAGAGGTCACCATTTTGATTCCACTCTTGGCTCTTAGACTCTTGGCTCCATCTTGAAGTAAAGCACTTTTAGTTACTTTTGACAGTATGTCCATGTTACATCAGTCTCTACCATTGCTCAGAGAGATGGTGTCCACTTGTTCCAAAAGTACTTCTGTGGACTTTGGGCCAGTTTGTCATGTATTCTAAGAATGTCTATTGACTCTTTTGCTCCTTTTTTGGCAAGGCTGTGTTAGGAGGGCATTGGGTTTTGTGCTTCGTTAATATGGAGCAAAATTTTGTTAGAATACTTTCCAGATCTGTTATGATCCATTTTACAGTTTCAAAAGTACACAGTAAACTTGGTATTGCATAGGTGTTAAGTCTTTTGAATATTCTTTCCATTCAGCTTTGATTTCAGGATGCCAATAAGTCTCTTAATGGTTTCATCCAGATACCCTCCTTGATAATTTTTATGCTCAGTGTGCTTTACTTAGAGATATCTGTACTTATTGCCTATATCCATTGGTTCAAACTCAAAGCCTTCAAAGGCCTTTTCCTTGGAGTACATCAAAAAGTTTTCACTTATTGAGATCAAAGATCATTTTTATATAATTAGAGAAAGATTCCATGAGATGAATGAGCTGTTTAGTTCCTTTTTCAGCAGAACCACATAGCTTAATGCCATCCATATACATCATGTGATTAATAAGATATTTTAGTTTGACTCTTTAATTCAGAATCCATTCTTAATTCTATTTAGGAGAAATGATCACAGATTTAAGGTTAGGCAGAACCATAATGGGCCTAAATTTTGCCTCCCAACAAAATACCATGTTTTATATTAATTGCTCTTGACAATGTGGTGTTATTGGTGGTGTGTTTTAAATAGAGATTGGTTTTCCACGTGGACATCAAATACTTTAATGTTCTATGTATAGTTGGGTTCTTTCCTTCCTTCCTTTCTTCTTTCCTTCCTTCTTCTTTTCTTCTTTCTTTCTTTTCTTATCTTCCTTCCTTCCTTCTTCCTTCCTTCTTTCCTTCCTTCCTCTCCTTGCTTACTACCTTTGTAGCTGCATCACTGACCTTAAGCTACCCCCTGGTGCCATGTGGGCTGAGTCCTAGGGTTAGGTTTTGATCATCTTTAAGGTTCAGTTAGGATGAATATCTCTTCTGAGGGGTAGCACTATCTTAGCCACTCATTTCTTTGGGTTTAAACGTTCTATGAAAGAAGCTAGATCCCAAGCCTGAGAAGTTTTACGACATTGCACCCCTCTCTTGAAGAGATTGCCCTAATTCCAGTGAGAAGAACCAGGTAAAAGAGAAGGGATGAGTTAAGACCGACTGCTGCCAGAATATTCACGGCAGTCATGGTGAGGAAACCCCAGTCATTCAGCATTCTAGTTAGGACTGGGATAGTTGTTTGGGTCCCAGTTTCATTTGTCTATTTTAAGGGCAGGACTTGGTGCCTTTCCTGTCTCTGTGAAGGGCCTAGAGATTGAAAATCGACTGCAATGTTCTCGTATGTTACCTGCCAGATTTTCTTAAGTGGATTGATGGATTGATATCCTCATTAAGTTGTGAGGTTTTCCTGTTTTTGTCAAATAGTAGTCTTGTTACTATTTCCAAAAAAAAAAATGGAAAATAGAGCCAGACAGGGCTCCCTGTTGCATGATAGCAGCCACCAAGGAGCTGCTTCTCTGAGCCCAAAGAAAAAAGGGCTAAAGAGGCCTTCAGAGCAAGAGACAGGTAGGCAGAGGCTCCTGGGGGTGAAAGCAGGGGAAACAGAGGGGGCCAGTGTTCCCAGGCAAGGAGGGCCCCCGCCACACCCACCAGCATCTGCCTTTTGTCATGTACCTGTCAGGTTCCTGGGATGGATAGGCTCTGGGCAGGAAACAAGGCTGAGTCAGGGAGATGCCAGAGGAGACAAGTCTGACATTGTCCCGGCTGCTGCCCTGGGGAGACAGGAGCAGGTTCCAGCAAGAACTCCAGACCCTGGCTTTATAGATCCTTGTACAGTTCCTCCCCGTCAACACAGGGCTGCCCTTGGATACCCATTCTAGAGAAACCCAGTATTGAAGGTGACCCAAACCTATGGAGTCAAAGGACCTGAATTTGGATCCCAGTTATGCTCTTTACTACCTTCATGAACCTAGACAGTAATTCTTCTCTCTGTTTCCTTGGTTATAAAATGAAAGGATTAGTGTAAATGATCTCCAAGGCTCCTTCCAGTCTCAAAAAGCACCCGCACAGCTCATCACTGTCCAAGTTCACTCAAAAAAAAAGCACACCAATCCAACCAGTCCCCAAGCAACCCAGAACCCTAGTGGCAAGAGCACTGGTTTGGGGTGGGGTGGGGGGGACAAAAGAGCAGGGTTCAAATCCCAGTTCCAGCACCAATACCTATAATACTTGGGCATCTGTAAAATGGAAAAATTATATATATGTATGTATATTATATATGTGTGTGTATGTATATATGTGTGTATGAAAGATACCCCATAGGAGTATCATAAAGAAAGCACTTTATAAATATAGTAGGTCATAGTGGGTAGAGAGTGGACCTCAAAGGCAGAAAGACTTGGGTTCAATTCCCACCTGTAACATATTCTGGTTCTGAAACTGTGGGCAAACCATTCAACCTTTTAGTGCTAAACTAGGCCAGAGATAACAAATATACTGTTCATAGCCCCCATAAGGCTCACATCACAATATTCCTGAGTGTAGCCCAAATAAGATTAAAATGTAGTTTCCATCTGATTTTAATGTGTTAATATGTTAATTTAAAATATATATATACACACATACATACATATGTGTGTCTGTAGATATAGATAGAGATGTGTGGCTTTCTAAGTCAATATATTGTCCATGGGGATCCTTATATTTCATACTACTGATCTAGGCAACTCTGTCAGACTATAAGTTTCAGAAAAGGTGGGTGACCTGCATTGGTAGAGGGAATTTCCTTACCTAGGATTTCCCTACATATATGAAATCCCAGGTCTAATCCCTATCCCTATGTAAATACCTGTTATCATTATTATTATTGTCAACTGTCATCATTATTATTATGTAGTGGGGGGCCTGCAACTTATTTCATCTCTGTGGGAACTAGAAGAACTCAAAAGGTTCCCACAAGGGAAACTGAGTCATACAGACATTTGACGCAGAAGAGCCTGGAGTGCACCCTTGGCCTGAGGCAAGAAGCCTTGCACTAGGAATAGGGAAAAGACAGAAGGACTTGGGTCTCTAAAATTGGCTTTTCTCCCCTTCCTTCCCTTGTCCTGGACAGACTTCCTCCTTTTCCCATTGTTGAAGGGCACAGAGAAGCTATCAGCTTCTGCCAATGAAACCAAGGACTTCTGGGAGGGCTGTGGGGACAGTAGTCTTTTATGACTAGTTCATAGGGAGGGAGTAAAAGGAGATACAGCAGCCAATCAGAGAGCAGTATTAGGAGAAAGAGACAGAAGCTGGTGAGAAGTCCAGGAGACCAGCCTGACCTCTGGTATGTACACACACACACACACACACACACACACACATGCATACACATATACATTCACACATACATATATACATACATACACACATATACTCACATACATATATACATACATACACACATATACTCACATACATATATTCACAAATACATACAGATACACACATAAACATACACACTCACACATACATACACCACACACACACACACACACACACACACACACACACACACAGCTCAGGACCTAGAGCTGAGCCCTGGGCAGCAATAGCTCACCTCCTCTCCCTTCCCCTCTCATTTCCTTTCCAATTTGCAAGGCTCAGATTGAAAGACTGGTAGACAATTATATGAAGTCCTCTGGGAGGGCCAGAAAGCCGCCTAAGTGTTGCAGTTTTCTTTAGCATTTTTGCTATACCTAATAACAAACAATATGTGTGTGAACACCAAGAGTAGCTTTCATGTGAAATATAAATAAAAATGGTAGAAATGAAACCCAGACATTTTTCAGATGAGGAAATGGAGGTTCTAGAGCTATAGATTGTCCTTTTAAAAATAAAAATATTCCCAAGGAATAATTTCAATTTGGTGTCACCCCTCAGCTGGAATTCAGAACCTAGTCTGCCAGGGGTCCTTCTTTGCCCGACCCTTTCTAAGCAGTTGGCTTGACCCACTTGGGCTGTTGGAGCATGCACACAGGATATCCTTTGGACATGAGCAAAAGAGCCTTGCATAAGACCACAAAACCTCCAGATTATCAATGCCTGTTGGGCAAATTAGAAACTACATTATCTTGTTGTTTAATTGTAAAATAACACCCATCTTCCTGCAGGTTTAAGGAAGCCTGGACAGTAGCACCTCTGGTATCAACATGGAGACTCACTCAGAGGGACACTTTACCCACAACACTGTTACAACTACTATTATCTGAAAACCCAATCCTAAATCTCTACCTTAATCCTAGAACCATTCCCAACACTGACTCTGGCCATAGGGATGACATACACACCTGTGATCCCTATTACTGGGGGAGGCTGAGGATGATGGACCCTTGAGCTCAGGAGGTCTGAGCTGTGCTAGGGCTAAAGCCAACCAGGTATCCACCCCCAAGTCTGTTATCAATATGGTCATCCTGTAGGAGGAGCCACCAGGGTTCCTGAGGAGGGGCAAAGGGACCCAAGTAGGCCCCAGAACAGGTCCAGGCTTCTATGCCCATCAGTAGTAGTTCTGTCTTTGAATGGTCATTACACTTCCAGCTAGGATAAGCTAGGGAGAGGCAAGTCTCAAAAATACATACACATGTATACATGTATATATTTCATATATGTATACATGTGTGCATATTTTCTATTTACACATGTGTGAATCGTTTTGCCTACGTGCATATATTTTATAGGTATAATACTACATAATAATAACAACAATAATAATGGCAGCTGACAATAATAATAATGATACTATTATATCCATGTATATTATTGTGTATGTGTGTATATATACATACACAGAGAAAGAGAGACAGCCTCCATACTCCATACCCTTAACCATACAACAAATCCTGTACTACCTAACCCCAAACCCCAATCCTTTATGGAAAACCCAAACCCACTCCAAATCTAATCCTATATCAGATCTCAACCTACTCCAAAATCTGACCCTATGTGAAACAGAATGTTTTGGGAAAGTCTGACTTTCCCCTTAACCCCAGTCTTCACCCCTATGTTTTAATGCTATATCAACTCTCAATCCTATTCCATCTCCATCCCCAAATTCTATCCTAAACCTATTTTCCCCCAAAATTCCTCAACTACTTCTCTCCCAGGCTTCTCTATGTGGAGTCTCTTCTGTTTGCCGAGGCTGTGACGGGTCTTCTGAGAAATGATTTTCTGGGAACTCTTGGGAGGGGATGAGGATGGAGTGGAATCTCACTGCATGAATTCTTGGTTGGTATTGGTAATTATGTTGGTGCGGCAATAGGGTTTCTAGTAGTAGGTGCATACAGTGCCTATCAGCTTGCATCCTGCTATCCTTGGACTCATAGGAAGACAGGTTCTTACTTGAATATACCAGATTCTCACCCTTGATATTAGTGGGAGGAATGGGGCTCCCAGGAAGAAAGCAAGAGGTGGCTGGGTATGCCCACTGGGTTGCTGAAAACAAGAAGAGACCATAGTGGCCCCCTCTCTCCCAGCCCCCTCTCCTCCCAGGGCTTCTAGACTCTCTCCAGGTGAGCTCCACCCTGCTCCCTCCCCACAGCCTGCCTCAGCCTGCCCTGTTGCTAAGAGGCCTGCTTGGCTTAGAGCCTCATCTCAATGGATGACTGGCTTTGCTCATTAAATGAAACAGGGGTCCCCACCCCATAGCTCAGCTCTGAGCAGCTAGGGGCCAGACAAATAGATATTCCTGGTATAGGCCCAGTCCTATCTCCTGGATTCCTGAGATGAGGATATAGCTCAGGCTATATCCCCAAGTCCTCAGGCCATATCCCAATACCCCCTAACCACATGACCCTCTCCCAAGCATTCCCAGCCCCTTTCTGTCAGTGTCTCCAGCTCCCAGCCTTTTCCCTCCAGCTCTTGTCCATCTCCCTCAATGTCTCCTAGCCCCTACCTTATTCCCTCCAGGGTTCCATCCAATCCTTGCCCCTCTTACCCAAAGTCTCTGAGACCTTTCCCTTTTCCCCCAGGGTCTCCTCAGCTCTTTCCCCTCCCCTCCAGTGGCCCCTAACTTCTGCCCCTTTTTCCCCAAAGTCCCCTTAGCCCCTCTCCCTCACTGTTCTCTGTTCCTTCTCCTCCAGTGTCCCTCAGCATCTGTGCTTTTCCCCAGAAATACTCTCAGCCCTGTTCCTATCCCCCAATGTCCCTTAGCTCCTTCCTCTCTCCTCCACTGGTCCCCCAGCTCCCACCCCTCTACCCCAGTTTCCCCTCCATATTCTGCTCCTTTCACTCAGTGTCTCTGACCCAAGTCTTTAACCCTTCCCTCTCTGTTCAAGTCCTTCCCCAGCCACCACTCACCCCCCTCCCCAACCCAGCCCTGCAGTACTTTCTCATTCTCTCTTAGTTGAGGGCAGAGTTTCTGGAAGCTTGAAGGGGCCATGATTCCCTCAGTGACTTGTTTGGGGTGGGAGGGGAGTTGAGGAAGGGGAGAAGGAAGAGGAGGACTGAGTTCTTGTTAGAGTGGGGAGGGAGCAGAGGCCTGGATTCTGTGTGCAGGTTGGGGCTCCCCTTTTAGGGCCCAGGCAGTCAAGTTACATTCCCAACAAGCAGAAACCTGTACACCGTGAGATCTCTGCACGGAGGAAAAACAGGAAAGAAAGTTTTCTGCCCACCGTCGTTTGCTCAGCCTTCTCAACTATGGTCAGAAAGCATTCCTTCCTCAGCTGCAACCTAAAGCTCCATGTGGCAGTTACAATCAGATATATCAAGGGCCTTCTTCTGACTTATCATGGGATCCTGAGAGCCCCCCCCCCCCCGGCAATGGGGCCTGCCCCTCCCAGAACGCTGTGGTCCCAAAGGTCTTAGAAGAGAGGGAGAGGGGCAGCTAGATGGTGAAGTGGATAGCGTACTGGCCCTGGATTCAGGAAGACCTGAGTTCAAATCCGACCTCAGACACTTGACACCTACTAGCTGTGTGACCCTGGGCAGTGTTACCCCATTGACTCACCAAAAAAAAAAAAAAAAGAAAGAGGGGGAGCCTCAGAACATTTCTTAAGGTACCTTTCATTCATTCAACAAATCCCTTAATGTAAATCCCTTATACAAAATCAAAACAAAAAAAAAAGTCCCTGCCCACAAAGAGCTCACACTCAGGAGCTACTTTCTCCCCACTTCCCAGAAGAATCCACTGAGTCCATGAAAGATTTGAGCTTTTGCCTAATAGGCAACGTTTGCATTGTCTGTCTCCGGCTTTAAGGATCCTGCATCCTCTGCTGCCTGGTATCATCAGAGGCCTCCTCGATGTGGCCCCACCTCTTGCTTCACATACCCCTCACCCATCAATAGAAGTGCCCAGAATGTTCCCTTCTGACCCACGAAGCCTTGGGTTTTGTATGATGCACTTTGGGGGGAGGGTCATGCTGAACTACCAGTGATCATTATGGTAGGATCATAGTGCCCGAGCTGAAAAGGACCTTAGAGGTCATCAGGAAGCTCAAGGTCACACAGGTAATAATTGGCAGAACCAGGATTTGAACTCAGGCCCAGTGATTCTAAGTTCAGCACCTCAGGCCCTTTTCCACTGCCCTCTGTGAGCTTCCAGAAAAGAGATTTTATCTTATCTCAAGTCTTTATACACCCACCAATGCTCTGCATACAATGGATATTAATAATTGTTTGTTGAGTGGAAGAAGTTTATTGACCCACCTTCCACCCCCAAATTTAGGCCAGGAGCCAGACCCTGGGGTCAATACTTCAATAAATTCCCCAAAACTTTATAATTATAGATTTAGAGACCATCTAGTCCAGGGGTAGGGAACCTGCAGCCTCAAGCTAGGTCCTTTGACTGAATCCAAACTTCACAGAACAATTTGTTTTGTGATGTTTGGATTCAGTCAAAGGGCCACACTTGAGGACCTAGGGGGCTACCTGTGGCCTTAAGTCCACAGTTCCCCACCCCTGATCTAGTTCAAACTCTCATTCCATAGATTAGGAAACCAAGATCCAGAGATTGAGTTGTACCTAGCTAGCATGGAGTGCCTATTCTTTTGTGTGTGTGTGTGTGTGTGAAGCAATTGGGGTTAAGTGACTTGCCCCGGGTCACACAGCTAGTAAGGGTCAAGTGTCTGATCTGAGACCGGATTTGAACTCAGGTCCTCCTGACTCCAGGGCCAGTGCTCTATCCACTTTGCCACCTAGTTGCCCCTAAAATGCTTTATTCTACCACAGGACCCCAGGGTGCCATTAATAGGGAGAGTACATTTCTACCCCACCCCCATGCCGATATGAGAGGACACCTCTTCCTTGGTTCCCTTGAGCAGTCCTAGCCTGCCATCTGCCCCACCACCACCTGGGACCTCCCTTAACCTTTCACCCCACTAGTGTATGTGGTCCCAACAGGGCCTAGTCGTCCTGGTCTGGGACTCCAAACCAGCAGCCTCCAGCATTATCTTTGGAATATCCTGGGGTCTCTGTCTGTCCTCCACAGTCCCAATTAAATTTGCCCCAGCTGCCAGAATTCCTAGTTAGGGCTCTGAACAAAGAGGTGCAGTGATTTACCAAAGGTCACACCACCGGTAAGTGATAGAAGTAAATAATCTTCAGACCTAGGTCCTCCAATTCCAAATTTAGCCTGCTTTCCTCTATAGTACGTGGGAGACGTTTAGAAGCAGGATGGGGCCCTGGAACCATAGACATGGAGACAAGGAAAACACAGAGATTTGGAGAATAACCACGTCAGTCATGGTGCATTTATTAAGTGCTTAACATGTTCCAGACAGTGTACCAGGCACTGAAAATACAAAAAAAGGCAAACACAGTTCCGGTCCTTGAGAAATTAACATTCTAATGGAGGAGATAATATGCAAATAACTATTAAAATATATAGACACATACACACACATACATACATATATACACATACATACATACACACATATGTGTGTATTTGTATGCATGTATATAGGTGTATATAATATTATATGATAATTATAATATGTAATACATACACAAAATTAGAGGTAATCTCAGAAGGAAGGAAGGGGACCAGGGTGGGGAGATGGGCACCAGGAAAGGTCTCCAGCAGAAGGACTGGAGTTGAATCTCAAAGGAACTCAGAGTAGCCAGGAGGCAGAAGTGAGGAGGAAGAGCAATGCAGACACAGAGGCAACCAGTGAAAAGACACAGAGCTGTCTCACAGAGTGTTGTGTGTGAGAAAGGGGTTGGTGGAAGGGAGTCAGGTGTGAGAAGAGGAGAAAAATAGAATGAAGACAGGTTGTCAACAGCTGTAAATGCCAACCAAAGAGTTTTGTATCTGACCCGAGCAATAACAGGGAGTCATGGGAGTTTATTGAGTGGGGAGTGGGCAGTGACATGGTCAGACTGCCCTTGAGACCAACCTCTTTGGCAACTGAGGGGAGGACGGATTGGAGTAGGGAGAGACTTGAGGCAGAGATCAATCAGAAGGTGATTGCCATAGTTCAGGGGAGAGGTAATGAGGCCCTGTACCAAAGTGATGGCTCCAAGGGTAGAGAAAAGGAGTCGGCCCTGGGGGCCATGTCTTCTCAACACTTGCTGTTGGAAGGGAGGGATCTTAGTCTAGTGGAAAGAGCATTGGCTGAAATCAGCCAGAGGATCTGGCTTCGAATCCTGCCATTCAAATCCATTGGCTCTCTTGAGCTCAAGCTCAGTTTCTTCATCTATGAAATAAATGAATTCAGCAAGGCGGTCTTTGGGGCCCCTTCCAGTTCTTGAGCTACAATCCTATGTTCCTGCTGTGTGTACCTCAAGCCTCCATATTGTAAACTCCCATAGTGTGGGCCAAGGGGTAGGAAACACCTTGCAGAAACAGGAAGCACTGTTCAGCCCTGTGAGGAAACGTTATCTCTATTCTTCTGTTGTTGTTGAGACTTTTTCAGTTGCGTCTGACTTTTTGTGACCCCATTTGGGGTTTTCTTGACAGAGATACTGGAGTTTTTTACCATTTCCTTCTCCAGCTCATTTTGCTGATGAGAAAAGTGAGGCAAAGAGGGTTAAGTGACTTGCCCAAGGTCACACAGCTAGTATCTGAAGCTGGATTTGAACTCAGGTTTCCCTACTCTAGACCTGGTGCTCTATCCACTATACCAGCTAATTGATATCTCTATTCTATACATGAGGAAATTAAGACCCAGAACAGTAGAATAATTTTCCCAACTGTTATATAAATGTAAGTTGTTGTTATTATTATTATTATGCTTTTACAGACTCAGCCACAAAAATACTTAGTCCAAAAAAAATAAAATAAAATAAAATAAAAAAAATACTTAGTCCACACTATGAACATATGGTATAAGGGACTTCCATTTTGGAAACTTCTTCCACCAATTAATTGTAGATCCATGGTTAGACTGGAATTGACCATCTTAAAGAGTGGTTGTAGTCATACAGGTAGCATGTATCAATGGCAAGACTGAAACCAAGGTCTTCTTGATACCGTCATGCCTCATATTGAAAGACAGAAATGCTTCTGCACAACCTCTCTCTCTCTCTCTCTCTCTTTCTCTCTCTCTCTCTCTCTCTCTCTCTGCTTCCTTCCTTCCTTCCCTCTCTGTCTCTGTCTCTATCTCTGTCTCTGTCTCTCTCTCCACAAACATACATACATAAACACACTCATGTACATTCTTGACTGCATTCTATCATAGGAGAATAGCTCTAGAAAAGTCATCTAATCCAATCACCTCATTTTACAGATAATAAGACTGAGGTCTTAAGGTCACATGAATAGTAAGCATCAAAAGTAGAATTTGAACCCAGGCCCTCTGACTTCACAGATGCTTAGAAGAGATCCTTTATCCTCTCTTCTTCTCTTCACCTCCTCCCTTTCCCTCTCTCCTCTCTCAGTTAGATGGGGCAGTAGATAGAGCCCTGGGCCTGGAATCAAAAAGTTTGTTATTCAGCTATCTTTCAGTCACGTCTGGCTCTTTATGACCTCATCTGGAGTTTTGTTGGCAAAGATACTAGAGTGGTTTGTCCTTTCCTTCTCCGGCTTATTTTACAGATAAGGAAATTGAGGCAAACAGGGTTAAGTGACTTGTCTGGAGTAACATAGCTAGCTGAGTGTCTGAGGTCCGATTTGAACTCAAGGAAATGAGTCTTTCTGATTCCAGGCCCAGCACTGTATCCACTGAGCCACCCATCTGCGAATCCAAGCTCAAAGCCATCATCAGACTCTAACTAGCTGTGTGACCTTGGGCAAGTCACTTAACCTACATTTGCCCCAGTTTCCTCAACTGTAAAATGAGGAGAGGAATAGCTACTCCATCCCAGGGTTGTTGTGAAGATCAAATGAGATAGTAATTATAAAGCTCTTAAACGTTCCCTACTCAACAGATAAGGAAACTGAGACTTGGTAAAAGAAATTCCCAACTGCCTCCACCCATAAAAGAAATTCCCAACACCCTCCACTGTGAATTTGGCAAGAAACTTGTATATCAGGTTGAAGGATTCTAAAGTGCCTAGCACATAGTAGGTGCATATAAATGCTTCTTTCCTTCCTTTCTCTCCCCACCCTCCTCCAACCTCCACTTTCTGTCTCCCTTCTTCCTCACTCATTCCACACCCAAGACTTGTAAACACCATAGCATTCCAAGACTCCAGGACCAATATTCCCTGCCTCTGCGAAGCCTGGGGACCTTGTGTTTCATGGGGCAGGAGTGCCACCATCTGGGCATTCTCACCAAAGCAGAAAGACAGAAAGCAGCCCAATCACTTGAGACAGGGTAGAGTACTCCACTGTCATCCTGGAAGAGAATTAGCAATCAATCAATAAATCATAGATGATTTAATAAACATTTATTAAGCATCTACTATGTGCCAGGCAAATGTGAATTGTGGTATAGGAGACCCTCCAAGTTGAAAAGGGCCTCAGATCCCATTTACTCCAACCCAAGCTCAGATAAGGATCTTACCTTCAATATCACCCACAAGTGGTCATTCAGTGTCTTTAGCAAGACCCTCATTGAGGAGATAGATGCTCACTACTTCCTCACCATTCCACATTAAGACAGCTCTAATTATTCGTCAGTAAAGTACATATGTACGTATGGTAGGTACTAGACCCACATTGAATGTGTATTTTCCTGTCTGGGAAACGTTCTTTTTACCCTCTCATCTGCCTCCACTGCTGTTTTCCCTTACGATTAGTTTTCAGGACACACACACTTGAAAAAAAAAAAAAGATAATGCAAACAATTCCTCCCCTCCCCCGCTTCTGTTTTTATTGTTAGCAACCAATAATAATAACAGCTCACCATGTAGACATCATCCTACAGTTACAAAGCACTTTGCCTACATTGTCTCATTCCCTTCTTATGACAATCCTGTTAGGTATGTGGGCCTATTATCACCCTTTGACAAATAAGGGAACTGAAATTGTAAATAAACAAATACCCTTAGAGGTAGCCCCATCTGCCTCCAACCAGCTATTGTCTTCTGCGAATTTGGTGAGTGACTTGTCTATTGAGCTGACCTATTCTGAACTTGAGGTTTTAGTAGGCCAGCCTGATTCAGACCTGTCTGGTAGATCAGGTTCAAGTTTGGAATCAAATGAGACACTCATAGTTCATCTAATAGTTATCAAAAGGAGGGTTGCTTACTCATAGTAAGGGAAGGATTTTCAGATTAAGGAAAGGCTATTCAGCAAAGATACAGCATTGATTCAGTTAGACATAGCTTCCTCTGCCTCTGTGTTGCCCATTCTGATCCACCAATCAGAAACCTACAGATGAAGTAGCTAACCTCTCATGTCCTGCCATTTTTATACTTAGGCCACCACTAAGCCACATCAATGGCCTATTAGGACACATTAAGCCAATCAAGCCTTGACAATGGTTTCACTACTCTTTACGGAAAAATGAGCTTGGCTTGTGTGGGGCAAATGAGAGATGGAAACCAAGTACTCTAAGAAAATTCCCAGTCTACGTCTTGGGTCTCTCAGGACAAAAAGGTAAAGGATGACTGTTAACCCATCTTAGACCTTAGATTGCCTAAAGTCAATGAGACTTTTAACTCTGTGATATCTCGTTCTCCCTTCTGGATCAGACATTTTGTACTCTGAGCTGGGTCCCTCATTGACTGATTGGTCAAATACTGAAGACCTGGAGCGCCCATCAACACTATCACCACCGACACACTACTGTCTAATAAACACAAGGTTCCTTGGGCTCTCTCCCCCTAACCATTCACTGTCTGTGTGTTCTATGACTTATACATCATAGAAACACTGAATTTTCATTCTTTTATTTGGGGTTCATGTTGGTTTAGTCACTCCCCATCCTATTTTCCTCCACAGGTTTCTCAAACTATGCTATTTGTGTATGTACTTTCACAAGTAGATTCACTGAATCCCAGATTTCTTCTGAACTTTCAGGAGGTCGACCCTATTGGCCTGGGCTGTGGTTCCAGTGGTCACTTCAGCCTTTGTTTCTTTACTGACCAGGGAATGAGACTGATGGAAATTATTGATGGCAGGGTATTTTAGGTCAGGCTAGCCTAGTGATTCAAACTTGGGATTAGAGCACAAAGAAGCACTCACAGATAATAAATTGCACTAAAAACAACTATTTTGGGGACAAAGAATAAAAATGATGATTCTTAAGGCTTAAAAAAATAATAACTCAGATAAAATGGCTGTTCCTCTCTACCTCCATATTCACCATATTCTCGTAAGGCAATAAGGAATTCTGCTAAAGCAGACAACACCATTTTCCCATAGGCTGGGCTTTTTGTACCTCAAGCAGCAAAGAAGTGAAACTAATTATGATCTTGAGAATGATCTTCCCATCCCTATAAGGAAAAACTGCCCAGCCTACGTAAGTCAGGTGGTGCTCCTACCACACGGTGAGATCTCATTCCTGGAGCAAAGACACGATAAGAGAAAATCCCATATTCTAGGACTGTGAGATACTACAAATTCCACTGGGCTGATGAGATAGGAAAGGGAGGCTTATTTCTAATACTGTATCTTCTATTTTTTCTGGTTATAGTGTTATGATTTTGAGATAGCATTCCAGACCTCTTCCCTATCCTTATTCCTTTACATGAACTTTTACATGTACGTGTTATTTAGACATAACAAATGGCTCTCTTTAGGAACTTTTTAAAAATTTTTATTGTTTTTACATTACAAATATTTATAGATTACTCCCTTTTCTGTTTCTCATAACAAAGAATTAAGTAAAATTAATAACACAGTGCCCTCATCTGAGAACACATGCAATATTTCACATCCATAGCACACACACATACTTTTAAAAAATTAATAGAAATTTATTTTTTCTCTCTGCCACCCACACCCCCATTTAAAAAAAAAGGAAAATAAATTTCTTGTAACAAATATATAGAGTCAAGCAAACCAAATTGCCCCATTGTCTGTATACAGAAATGCATAGGTCTGATTCTGCACCCTAAAGCCAACACTTCTCTGTAATGGATAGCACACTTCTTCATCAGTCCTCCAGAATCATGAAGGGTCATTGCATTGATCATCATTCCTGCAGCATTTGAGATGTTTGCTTATACAGACTTGCTATTATTGTGTGTTATTCTCCTAGTTTAGCTCATTTCATTTGTCACCAGTTTACAAAAGTCTTCCAATTTGTTCTTTTTTTGGGGGGGGTAAGGTAGTTCGGGTTAAGTGACTTGCCTAGGGTCACACAGCTAATAAGTATCTGAGGCTGAATTTGAACTCAGGTCCTCCTGATTCCAAGGCCAGTGCTCTATCCACTGCGCCACCTAGCTGCCCCTGATTTGTTCATTTTTATAAGATTGAAATTATAGTATAAATTGTTCATCTGGTTCTGCTTACTTTATTCTGTATCATTTCATACAGGTCTTTTCACGTCTTTTTGAAATCATCTTATTTTCTCATTTCTTACTCCATCACATTCATAGAACCACAATTTATTTGACCATTCCTCAATTGATGGACATCCCCTTAGTTTCCTTTTTTTTGTCACTGCAAAAAGAGCTGATCTAAATATTGTTGTAAATAAAGGGTCTTTTCCTCTTTCTTTTGGATATGTCTAGCAGTGGTATAGTTGGGTTAAAGGGCACACACCATTTAGTAACTTTTTGTGTATAATTTGAAATTCCTTTCCAGAACAGTTGTACCCATTCATAGGCTCACCAACAGTACATCATTGTGCCTATTTTCCCACATCCCTTCCAACACTTATCATTTTTCTTTTTTGTCATCTTTACCACTCTGACAGGTGTGAAATGCAATCTCAGAATTGCTCCAATTTGCATTTCTCCTATTAGAGGTGATTTAGAGCATTTCCTCATACAGCCATAGACAGCCTGCATTTCTTTCCTTGAGAACTGTCTGTTCATATCTTTAGGCCATTTATCAATTGGGCAATGGCTCTTTTCCATATAAATTTGAATCAGTTCCTTATATATCTAAGAAATGAGACCCTTATCAGAGAAACTTGCAGCAAAGATTTTCCCCCAGTTAATTAATTCCATGTTAATCTTAGTTTTATTAGTTTGTGCAAAAATGTTTTAATTCTATATGATCAAAAGTATCCAGTTCATCTTCTCTGATACTCTCTATCCCTTGTTTGGTCATGAATTTTTCTCCTAGCCATAGATCTGATAGGTAATTTTTTCCAAGTTTCTTTAATTATGGTGTGACCTTTTATATTTAGATCATGCAACTTTCTGAGTTTATCTTTACATAATATGGGAGACATTGGTCTGAGTCTAATTTTTTCTATATTGCTGTCTGACTTTCGCAGTTTTTGTCAAATAGTGAGTACCTATCTCAGTATTTGAGGTCTTTGTGTTTACCTTTGCTTCTTTATACTACATACCTAATCTGGTCCCCTGACCAAATTCTCTATTTTTTAATCAGTACCAAATTACTTTAATATTATTGCCTAGTACATAGTATATAGTTTGAGATCTGGCGCCGCTAGACCTCCTTTGTTCCCATTTTTTTTCATACTTCTCCTGAGATTCCTGACCTTTTTTATATGAATTTTGTTATTATTTTTCTAGTTCTATAAGGTAATCTTTTGGTTGTTTGAGTGACTTATTTCTTTTCTTTAAAAAAAATAATGTTTAATAAATTATGTAAAACACAATAAGTTAAGTATCTGAATCCTTTGGAGGAAGAGGAGGAGCAGGGGTTGGGACCAGAGAAAAGAGGTCACAGACAGGGTAGAGTTTCTAGAGCTATATACCAACTTCGTTGTTGTTGTTGTTGTTTTTGTTTAGTCAATTCAGTCATATCTGACTCTTCACAACTCCATTTGGGGTTTTCTTGACAAAGATACTAGATTCATTTGCCATTTCCTTCTCCAGATCATTTTACAGATGAGGAAACTGAGGCAAACAGGGTTAAGTGACTTGCCCAGGGTCACACAGCTAGTAAGTGTCTGAGACCAGATTTGAACTCAGGAAGATGAGGCTTCCTGACTTCAGAGGTGGCACTCTATCTACTACTCCACCTACCTACCCCGTACAAATTATAGGTTTCTATAATTTAGTATTTTTGAGTAATATTCCATTTAATATCCTAAATTAAATCCCAGACCTCATAAGCACCACCTCTAGAGATCATGGGTTGTTGGGATTGGGATGGGGCAGGTAGAACACTGTAGGCAGGATGAGCAATCTCCGATAATCACTCGAGATACATGAAGGCTATCTCAGGTATGTGCCCGAAAGATCCCTGTAAGATGAATGAGTAGGTGGCTTGAGGACATTGCCACCTGGTGGGCAACTCAGATATTGCACTCACTATCTGAATTCATTCCTCAATGATTAACAAACTCCCGTTTGTTCATACTCTCCCCATCCCAATGATTCTGAAGCTCCAGCTGTTATCTTTTAAATCCCAATTCACCAACCCCCACTTTATTCCCTTAGTCTCATCCCCCGCCATCCAACGCCCTTCCTATCCCCTACCCCACCCCATGTCCAATCGAAAGCTACTCACCTCTTTCACTGTACTCTCTGGAATGCCTGCTCCATAAGCAATCAACTTACTTTCATCCTAAATCTTTTCCTTTCCTACTCCATCTGTCTTCTGGCTCTCACTGAGACCTGGCTCCCTCTTGATTACAAAACCTCCCTAGCCACTCTTCCCAGCCCACCTTGCACACCCTCATTCAAGGCTCCCATCATTCTTCCTCTAAGCCCTTGCCTTGAGGGAACAACAGAACACATGCCCAAATCACATTGCTTTGGAAAGGGATGGATTTCTAAATAAATAAAGAATTTCCGGATACCAGTCATTATGTTACTATTTTAACAAGAGATTCTCAATGTGTCCACAGAGATAGCCCAGTTTCTGTTAGGGTTTGAAGGGGCAGAACACCAAAGGAAGGGATAGACTAGCTCAAGTGGAGATGCTTGTCCATCTCAGCTGCCTTAGTTCTAGTGCCCAGTCATGGTAGGAGTGGACAGAGTGCTTGCCTGTATGGACACTTGCAGTAACTTTTATGCTGGTTAGTGTGGACGGGACAAAATGGAACCCTTTGGAGCTGTTTGAACTATGCAATGTTAGTTAATATCAAGAAATATTGGGTACTGTTGGAGGTGGAGAAGAGTTGAAGGAGTTGAAAGATATTTCCTCCCTAGTGATGGAAATAAAAAGGACTATGTTGCTTTTTAATATAAACTCCCTAAAAGTGAAGACAGATAGTACCTGGAAGCTTGCAGAAGACTACAGACAACTGAATGAAATTATTATGCTGATTGCTATAACCTTTCCTGACCTTGTCCACATGGTGGCACAGGTGGCCCAGGCCCTAGGTGCGTGATGTGGCAGGTGAAAGATGAATTGACTGAGGAAACAAAGGTTCAATCTTCCAAGCAATACATGCTAGTTGTTCAACAAACCGGGACCAGATCTCCTTGGCTTAGGCCTGGATCCCAAATACAGGAGTAGACAGACTTTCATACATTAAAAACAATCAGATAAGCCAATTAACTGAAAGGAAAAATACAGTATTAGGTAATCTGATTCCTAATTAGGTGAAAGATTAGAGACTTTCCAATTTGAGAGGGGGAGAATGAACAGGTGCAATTCCCTGAAATCAGAAAAGGAGATGGCCCACTCCCCAAAATGGCTGCAAACAATCAAAGGAACTTGGAAATAATAACTGACTGATCAATGTGGGGCCAGTTTTCAGATAAGACATGTGGGTTGCTTGAGATGTACAGTTGTGGGGAAACTCCTTGCATCGATCTTTGGATCTGCCCAGATTTCTGGCTAGCATAACCTAGGTCCTTGGTTAAGAGTCTTAAACAGAAGGTAGAGGTGGTCCAGCTTCTCAGCCTCGCAGAGCTAAGTTCAAACAATACAATAAAGTTTTCTCCCAACTCCCACAATTGAATGAAGTTTTCTCCCAGGACAGAATTTGAATTGGACCCATAATTGAATAGGAAGAGAACTGAGCTACCTCCAAAATGGAGTCACAAGATGGAGTCAGTGTGGTTTACTCAATTCCAACAATTAACCACTTGCTGTCCTAATCCCCTTGATTCCCTGAGTGATATGGAGCTCGCTTTTTTTTTTTATTCTCTATTCCTGTGACTGAGACTAGTCAGAAATAGTTTGCTTTCACCTGGGAAGTAATCCAGCATACCTTCACCATCTTTTCTCAGCACTCCTTGAAATTTCCCTTCATTCTGCCACCCTTTTGTAGGTAGAGACATACCCGACTTCCTGAGGACATTGACGTCTACCCCTGCATTGATGATGTGATGTCAATGGGCCCGATGAGGCCATGGTGGCAAAAGCCATAGATAAAATGGAGGCTCATATGAAAGATAATGGATGGAAGACCAACTCTCAGAAAATCCTGGGCCCAACCTGTTCATTGAAGTTTGGGGGAATATGACAAATAGGGAGACCCCAGATGACTCTGGGTATAGTCTCTTACAACCTTCTGATGCTCACTTTCCTAATAAGGAAACTTGTTAGAATTTGGTTTCAGGAGAATTTATATTCCCACCTGGGTATATTTCTAGCCCTCTTTTACCACGTTCGTTGTAAGTCCTCTTTTGAGTGGTGCTCAAAATAGGTTATAGCCCTGGTATACCTAAAGAGTACCAACCAACAGTCTTTTCTCCTGGGTATTCATAGGTCTCTATGGGGCCTATGTTTTTGAAGATCTCTGTCTGCAAGGCCCAGACTCAAGGTGCAAAATGAGAAATATATTTTTTGGACAAAGCCAAAGAGGGAATTTTTTTTTTTTGCTTGACTATGCGTATTTGTTACAAAGAATTTGTTTTCCTTGTTTTTTCCAGTGAAGTGGAAGGAAAAGAAAATAGATTTACATTTTTTTTTTATTTTTTTAAGTGGCCAGGTTGAGCAAAGCATCAATGTATAACCCAATTAAATGACTGTTATGAGCTATAACTTCCCCAAAGCAGTCACTCACTATACTACTTTTGAAAAGTATCTGCTCACCTGTTATTGGGCTGTAGTAGATAATAAATGGAAATCACATGGTCATCCATCACTGTTTTTCCAGAGTTTCCACCATTCTGAATTGGGTGATGTGAGATGGTTCCTCTAAAAAGATAGAGAGGGCATAAGAAGATTCCACTGGAAAGAGTACATTCAAAATTATGCTTGCTTATGTCCCTTCAGGGCAGCAGGGTGGCCCAGTGGGTAGAATGCCATTAAGAAGACTTATTTGTGTGAGTTCAAATCTGGCCTCAGACACTTCCTAGCTGTATGACCCTGGGCAAGTCACTTAACCCAGTTTGTCTCAGTTTCCTCATCTATAAAATGAGTTAGAGAAGGAAATGGCAAACCACTCCAGTATCTTTGCCAAGAAAACTCCAAATGGAATCACAAAGAGTTGGACACAACTAAAAAATGACTAAACAACAATGCCCCCTGTATATTAGCACCTTATGTGAACAGGATGGAACTGGTTAGAAAATAAGATTTCCAGCCTCAGCTGCAACATTTTGCCCCATCTACAACCCTGCTGCATCCCTGCCTAAGATGATCTGGCTCTTTAGGAACCCTACTTTTCCCAGAGAGTCAGTCCATCAAAACTCTGGACCTGGAGGTTGTGATGCAGTGGACATGAGACCCCATTATCTCCATAATGGAAGATGAGACAGCTGCTCCTGTTCAATGATGTTTCTTGCACCAATTAGAGGATCCACTTTGAAAGACAGTGATCCAAATCACTAATAATTAGGGAAATTTAAATTAAAGCAATTCTGAAGTTCCATCTCATACCCACCAGATTGGTAAAGATGACAAAAAAAAAGATAAAAAAGAAAATGACAAATGTGTGCTATGAAGGTGTCCAACCATACTAGAAAGCAATTTGCAGTTATGTCTGTGACATTCCTGAGACTTTTCTCCTTTCAGGAAGTGAATGGTAAATTCTATCTTTACCTTCTGGTTCTAATACATCTAGGAAATTTCTATTTATGATTTCTTGAAACATGGTATCCAGATATTTTTTATCATGGATTTCAGGAAGTCAAATAATTATTTTTGGGGTTTTCTTTGGGGAGGGGGAGGTAATCAGGGTTAAAGTGACTTGCCCTGGGTCACACAGCTAGCAAGTGTCTGTGGTTGGATTTGAACTCAGGTTCTCCTGACTTCAAGGCTGGTGCTCTATCCACATCACCACTTAGCAGCCCCCAAATATCCTTAAATTATCCTTCCTTGACCTGCTTTCCAGTACAGCTTTTTTTATGTCATATAGCTTACATTTTCTTCTATTTTTTCAGTCTTTTGATTTTGTTCTAATATTTCTTGCCATTTCTCTTGGAATCATTGATTTCTAGTTTTCAGGGAGTTCTAACTTAGGTAAAGTTTACCACTTTCCAGTTATTCTTCCAATTCTTTCAAGAGCTTTTTTTATTTTTTTTAACTCTTCCTATAACTTTCTTCTGGCCATAGCCTTGTGGAAAAATCCATTTTTTACTTTGAATCTTTGCTTATGATTGTCATAGAGTTATTCTCTCCTTATTTGGGGAGATCTCTATATTTATAATAATTTTTGATTCTGGCCAATGTCTTCTTTGGTTCGCTATCCTCTCCAACCTATTTTCTTGTTCTTCCCTCTGCTAAGTTTTAGGTAGGATGATAAGACATGGTTGGCTTTGCTAGGGTTCCCCTGCATCCCATTAATAACTTTTTTCTCAAAAGGTTAGACCCCTGTGAATCTTTGTAGTTCAGACCTGGGACCTCTATGGTGTCTCAGGACAGGAAGTTAGGAACCTTGCATTTCAAACAGGTCCCCCTGAGTTGTGTTCCTCCCGGTCACTTACATACCAACGGTTGCTACCACTTTCTCTGGTTTCCAAGAGCCCACCATCGATTTACAACCATCCTGGGGCTTTCTGTTGGGACAAATACATTCATTCTTGCTACCTCCACAAAGAGCCCTGTAGACTACATTTATATCTGATCCTTCTCTGGTTATGCCGGTAAACTACGGACTTATCCGTCTGGACCGGAAATCCGCTTTCCTATTGAGTTGAGTTGTTGGCTGATGTTTTGAGAATTAAAGATGTCATTTTTTTCCTTGGATTTCTTGATCATTACTCAGTCTGGTGAAAATTTCAGGTTTTGGCTGCAGTAGGTATGTGGAGCTGGCCAGAAACCCATCTCTGTGGATTTAGTGAAATTGAACATATCGTGAAGCATTTGAGGTATTTCCTACACTAGAGAAATATACTGCAAAAAAGGAAAAAAAACATTTTTCAAGTCTTTTCTAAAAGTCATAAAATGACCTTTGAAAAGTTTGTTCAAACAAAATTTTCTCAGTAGGGTTGAATTTTGGATAAAGATCAGAGAAATTTCTTGGAATAGTCAATTTGTATGCTGAAATTTCATATCATAGAAGGATTATAAAAACCATTCAAAATGTCCACTTAGAACTAGTTTAAATTTTATTAGTATTCCAGATGAGGCCTGCTAACATCCCCCTGCTGCATAATGAGTTGCTGATTCATCTGCACAAACATCTTCTTCTAGTATCAAAATCAAATTATGGGCAATAGATTAACTAAATGTGTACAGGTCATTTAACATCTCAGGGCCATAATCCCTTAAGTGTTAAGTGCTATTTTCCTTATCTGTAAAAAAAAAAAAATGAGGGGCTTAAACTCGATGAATTACAAGGTCTCTTCCACCTCTTAATTCATTCCTCTAAGGAAACAGAAAGAATGGAGTCAACCATTCCCCGTGACAAGGAAGATTGTACAGAACATGCTACATACAGATGAGGAAACTGAGACCCAGAAATGTGAATACTCATATAACTTGCAAAGATAAGATCTGAACACATGTCTTCTGCCATAAAAGCCAATGCTTTTTTTTTTCAGCATAACTTGGGTATAATTGCTTCTGAGGGTAATACATACCCTAAGCTACAGGTAATATAGGATCTTTCCCTTCTTGGGATCCCCAGACTGCAGAGTTCCTGAGTTTCTTCAGTCCCCCCACCAAAAAAAA
Organism: Vombatus ursinus; assembly: GCF_900497805.2. NCBI lineage: Eukaryota > Metazoa > Chordata > Mammalia > Diprotodontia > Vombatidae > Vombatus > Vombatus ursinus. Next base: position 10,055,809 of record NW_020954719.1, on the reverse strand, counting down.
AAAAAAGTTTCTCTGGGAGGAAGGAGAGGCTTCTGGCAAATGGGGTAGAGGACAATATTTTTAAAAGGACAGTTTCAAACTCCGGTGAAGGAAAAAAGGTACATACAGCTTTGTAAGGTAGAATTAGGTAGATGAGGAGAATCAACTCATGGCCTGTACTTTCCCTTATGTTGGGATACCAGAGGAAGCACCAAAATGCATTTAGGTGCTTCATATTCCCAGGAAAGAAGAAAGTGATGACTCTTAATGCCACATCTCTCTTTCCTTTAGTCTTACCTTTCCTGTCCAAAAGACTGAGTGATTTGCCCAAGGTTACGCAGTGGGTAAGGTCCCATGCAGTGCAGACTTAGATCTCTCTCTCTCTCTCTCTCTCTCTCTCTCTCTCTCTCTCTCTCTCTCCACATACATTATCTTATTTGGTCATCACAAAAACTCCATGATGTAGGTGGTACTTTTCTCCCAGTGTGGGAAATAAACTTCTTCACTGATATAGAGTAGCCACCCCTCTGTAATTTTGTGTCTGAGAGAAAATCACCTGGTGGTGCTGAGAGATTAATGTTCCTGGTGGTCACACAGCTAGTATGTGTTAGAGACAGTATTTGCACCCAGCTTTTTCAGACTTTAAGACTAGCCCACTCACTATCCACACTGGCAATGACCTCAAAACTTTTTAAATCATGTACCCATACTAGTAAAAAAAAAAATCCTTCCCAAATTGATAAATGGTATGAACAGGCAGTTTTCAGAAGAAGAAATTAAAGTTATCTATAGTCATATGGAAAAAATGCTCTAAATCACTATTGATTAGAGAAATGCAAATCAAAACAACTCTGAGGTACCACATCACACCTATCAGATTAACTAATATGACAAAACAGGAAAATGATAAATGTTGGAGAAGATCTGGGAAAATTGGAACACTAATGCATTGTTGGTGGAGTTGTGAACTGATCCAACCATTCTGGAGAGCAATTTGGAACTTTGCCCAAAGGGCTATAAAACTGTACATACCTTTTGACCCAACAATACCATTTCTAGGTCTGTACCCCAAAGAGATCATACAAATGGGAAAAGGACCCACGTGTACAAAAATATTTATAGCAGCTCTTTTTATGGTGGCCAAGAATTGGAAACTGAGGGGATGCCCATCAATTGGGGAATGGCTGAACAAGTTATGGTATATGAATGTAATGGAATACTATTACACTATAAGAAATAATGAGCAGGCAGACTTCAAAAAATCCTGGAAAGACATATATGAACTGATGCTGAGTGAAGTGAGCAGAACCAGAAGAATATTGTACACAGCAACAGCTACGTTGTGTGATGACTAACTTTCATAGACTTGGCTCTTCTCAGCAATGCAAGGATCTAAGACAATGCCAAAAGACTCATGATGGAAAATGTTATTCACATCCAGAGAAAGAATGTAGGAGTCTGAATGCAGATCAAAGCATACTATTTGCTATTTTTTTTCCTCTGTTTTGTTTTGTTTTCTCTTTCTTGTGGTTCCTCCTATTGGTTCTAATTCTACCTTACAACATCACTAATATGAAAATATGTTTAATATGAATGTGTATGTTGAGTCTATATCAGATTGCACACCGTCTTGGGGAGGGAAGAGGGAAGGGAAGAGGAGAAAATTGAAAACTCAAAAGCTTATGGAAGTGAATGTTGCAAACTAAAAATAAATTAATTAATTTTTTTTTTTAATTCCAGCCATGAACTCTAATATGTGTTCTTTATTTATGTATAAATGTATTCTATGTGTGTTCTACGGTAATGAAAAGCAGTGGTATAGCTGACCTCAGAATCAGGAAGATTTGAGTTCATATGTCCCCATTTCTGACACGTACAGTTATCCCTTCCACATTACAACTTACCCCATTATGGTGTTGATATGTCACGGGTCAGTATAAGAAAATAAATGGGAATTTGGGGGAAGTTTCGCAGAAGCCATAGACGATACACTAAGGCCAGCAGATGATAGAAAAAGTTTAGAAACTCAGAAATGCAAAAATATATGTATAGTATTGTATAATACCAACATATTTTATCTTTTAATCCCACAATAGTGCAGACTTCCTCTCTGGTACGAAGGGATGGCCAAAAAATTTTATGTGGATTTTCTAGATCACAGGGCAGCATTGCGT
>NW_020954719.1:10019544-10053646 GCF_900497805.2 Vombatus ursinus | reverse complement strand
TTGACCTCCCTCTCTCTGGACACTACACTTCTATTATTATATGTGAAGACTGTGCCAGAATCATAGATTTAGAGTTGAAAGAGATCTTGGAGGCCAATGAGTCCAACCCCCTTATTCTACAGATGGGGAAACTGAGATCCATAGTGGTGAAGTAACTTACACTAGAGAAAGTCATTTAAATCATAGATGTCAAACACATTATCTGAGCATTACATTGCAGCTGGCACACTCAGGAGCTCTGCCAACCAGATTAAAATTTCATTGGGAAATATTTAATAAAATACATAAAAATACAATAGAACATTTATAAGGTTAATGTGGTTTTATAAGTCAACATGCAGCCAGGGACCCTTATGAATGGTTTAATGGCCCCTTTCTATTTGAGTTTAACACCACTGATTTAAGCTCTTGGTACCCTGGGCAAACTCTAGAAATTAGCAGAGGATATTTCATCATCCAGGAGTCCCTATATCAATAAAATTCCAGGTTCAGTCCCAATCCCTACTACTATACTAATAGTTAAGTATCAGACAAATCCCACAAAAACAGACATTTTAAAAAGATGAGATATTTAATGATAGCCATCTCTAGGGTGGGGGGTGGGAGGGAGGAAAAAAAGAAAGTTACATGATAACTTGACTATACATTTAAAAGGGAAAGCAAGTTGTGCATAATAGATTTGCAGTTTCATGAGCAATCCTTTTTTTTCTATTCTACTTTGCTATGGAAATACTTGTTTTATTTCTTAAGTTCAGAATTTTTAAAAAGGATGAGATAAAGTTGAAATACTATTTGCTCTTAGAATCAATAGGAGTTTACTGGAGTTTACTGAGTAGGGAAGTAACATAGTCAGACCTAATGCTTTAAGACAATCATATTGATGTATGACATTTAAAAAGTTCGAGAGTCATAGTTTCTGGGTAATAAATCACTTTTATTAATCATGCTAGCACATAATTAATAAAAGGCATCAGTGACACTCTCAAATGCCAAAGACCCCTCATGGAACCCACTCAATGCTTATATGCGCTTGGAAGAGTGGGTGTTCATAAGAGTGGAAATCAACTCTGATTGGATAACAATTAATGAGAGAATGAATATTATAATGAGAGGTGAACCCATTCTAATGAGGGTCTGAGGCAGTGACTCTTATCCCTCAGCCTTGATCAAGGAGACTTATCTATATTCACACCACCCACCTGACAAAAGAGAGAATCCACATTTTCTCAGACCTGAGTAAAACACAATGAGACAGAATCCATCAATTCACCTGAACAAAATTTCTTTACCTTTTGAACATATCTGAGTTTTCCCTCTCAGTGTCAGCCCTGCATTTCAACGGCGGCCTGAAAATCCTACCGGGGCTGATTTCTGAATGAGGAAATAGAAAACGGGAAAAGCCTTGGTCTTAATTCAATAATTAGTTATTAATAGAAGAGAGAAATAATCATTTCTCTCAGGTGGCTGCATGGAGAATAAAATGGAGAGGAGAGAGGCTTGAGTCAGGGAGATCATTTAGGAGCCTCTTGCAATAATCCATGCAAAGAGGTGATGAGGGAATGAACTAAGGTAGTGGCTACATGAGTAGTGAGAAGAGGACAAATACCAGATGCAAGAGATGTTGTGGAGACAAATTATAAGATCTAGAAATTGATTGGATATGTGGGTGAGAGGGACTGAGGAAATGAAGATGACAGCAATGTTGTGATGGTGTATAACTGGAAACATGGTGGTACCCTTGATAGCGACTGAGAAGTTGAGAGGCTGGGTGGGTTGAGGAAGGAAAGGTAATGTAATGATATCTCTAATGCCTGAGCTGACTGGACATTGAGCTGACTGGTTGTCTGCCCGTAAGAGTAGAACCCACCCTTCAAAAGGACCCTATTCCAGTTGGGAGATGACTGGAGCCAGGGAATGGGGGTTTGGACTTTTCCAAAGGCACCTGTGCAGTGGTTGCTGTGGGCTCCACCTAGTGGTTATATCCACCCTGAGAGGCCATCACTAATCTCAAAACAGAAGGTTAGAGGCAAGCAGAGCAGAGGGAGGGGGAAGATAGGGGGGTACTCAGGGATAAGGGTAGAGGTTGTGTTGGAGGCATTCTCCACGACTGGCTCTTACAAAGAAGGAAGCAAACAAGCCATCTTCCCACCCTCTGATTGGTTGATCATACATACACTCCTTTGGCTTGCTTCTCACTATTTCTTAAAATGAGAGATTCAGGTCGAGCCTGAAGCAGAACTCCCTTACAGGGGTTTTCAAACCAGGACCATTACTTATCATTATTATTATTATTATTATCATTATTATCATTATTATTATTATTTTGACAACATGACTAATGTTTTGCATGATTTCTATCATATTTCTTGCCTTCCCAATGGGTAGGAGAGGTTCTAGAGAAAAGGAGAGAATTTGGAACTGAATATAAAAGTAACAAAAAAAATTTTTAATAAAAAATAAAAATATTTTGATAACTCTCAATAGAATTGGTTTTCCAGTAATCCTATTTATTTTATTTTATGCATTTAAAGACATATGTTTCATCAGACTGCTGAAGGAGTCCACAACACAGAAAGGGCTAACCCCAGCCCTGGGACATTTCTGAGGGGCAGTCATTCAGTCTCTGTTGGAGGCTCAGTAACCCAGGAGGCAGCCATTCCCCAACCCTTGGGACAGTTCTAATTATTTGGGAGTTTCCTTATCTCAAGCTAAATTTCACCTCAATGGTTTTACCTTATTAATCCTAGTTCTAATCCTGTGGGGCCTAACAGAAAAAATCCAAATCCCTCTTCCACGTGGCAATCTTTCCAAAATCTTTGTCTCCTTCCACCGTGCTCTGCCTCCAAACACACTCCCTTTTCCTTGCTATTTACCGTCATTTCTTGATCCCTTCTGTCTTTAATGGCTCCCCATTTTCTCACCTTCCAGAAACTCTACTCATCACCATCAAAAATCTAGCGTAGAAAAAATGTGGTGCAGTTCAAGCATTTGACTGGAAATTAAAAGACCTGGTTTTGAATCCCAGCTCTGCCACTAACTACGTGTGTGACTCAGAAAATCACACATTCTAGGCCTCTTTTTCCTAGATAGAAAATGAGGGAAAAGTTTCCTTCCTCTTTTAACATTCTGTGAGTTTGAACAGACCAGTCTCTGGCCCACAGCCATTTTGCTCTCCAAAAATGGTTCAGTGGGCTCCTTACCATCGCTGGCCTTTAGAGGCGGCTAGGGGGTGCAGTGAAGAGAATGCTGGGCCTAGAGTCAAGAAAACCTGAGTTCAAATCCAGCCTCAAACATCTACTGACTGTGTGACTCCAAGCAAGTTACTCCATCGCTGTCTGCCTCAGTTACCTCAACTGTAAAATGAGGATAATAATAATACCTACCTCTCAGAGTGGTTGTGAGGATCAAATGAGATAATATTGGTAAAGTGCTTAGCACAGAGCCTGGCACATAGTGAGAGATTAATAAATGCTTATTCCCTTCCTCCTCCCTTTGGTACTTATTGAAAGAGCCACTGGCTCAAACAAGGGTTGACTGTTGAGTTTTGTATTTTTAAAATGTATACATTATATACATACATATATATATATATATATATATAATCCACATATGATGTAATATAATAATAATATAATGTAATATGTTTGGCTTTATAATCTTTGTGCTTTGTGAGTTACAATCCATTAACTGAGGCTACCGTGCTATAGAAGAAACAGGGTGGTATAGTGGCTAGAGTGCTGTATTCAAATCCTACCTTTGGCATTGTAAGAGGTAAACCAGCACTCTCAGAATTCAGGTTTACTTTTGGGATGAAATGAAACATTTGTAACTCATTCAACCACTGACTAAGAAAGAGGTTGACTTTGCTCTAACAAAACAAGGACATGCAACAAGGATACAGCAGCACTTGGACTCAGCTTTGCTAGATGTAGGCTCCCTTACCTCCTTATGGAAACTAGTCTGGTGATCAGGATAGAGTGATTGACCAAGTCTAAGAGGCCTAGCTCTATGTGGCTAGATTCTCAATGCCCTTAGGCAACCAGGAAGCTACTTAGGGAAACTGGAGCCAATCAGGTCCTGGGGGCAGCATTGTCTCCTTTTAAAGAAAATTAATCCCTGTTAGAGGATGGAAGAGAGGCCTGAGTCTACCGGGCCCCCCCTCCATGTTGGGAGTAGAGGGAAAATATGGTAGCCTATCACATACCGCCCCATCATGGCAGGGTCCTAAGGATCTTCTACAGGACCTTCCATGATTCAAATGTGTGTGGGACAGAGATGACCCTTACCCAAATTAATTCAGAGGCTTCTCCAGGTAGAAAGTAGAAAGGATTTTATTTCGATCTTGAGAAAGGGCGACTCACACTGAAAGGCAGTTTGATGCAAGACCGCAGGTGGTATCAGCCAAACAAACATTTTTATAGGTTCTAACTGCAACTCCTCCCTAGCCCCTCCCTCTTATCCCATTGGCTGGGCTTCAGAGGGCACAATCTAAACACGAAAAAACCTACCTCAGCAACAGCAGAGGAAATGTCAGAATCGTTACATAGGTTTTACCTGCCTCCCACTCCTTCAGGTATCCTCTTAGTACATCCTGTTTTTGTTCATTTCAGATCCTGGAATAATTTGTGATGGTGATTATTTTTGCAACAATTTGAACATATCCATCCGGGCTATTTACAAGCTTCCTGACCTGGGCACACATATACACATATATTATTATTAGGGGTCTTTACCTTATTTTACTTATTTAAGTTTAAATTTTATGAGGGGTCTTCACCAATCTCTCTCAAATGCTTTTATGGTTTTTTACTGGACAGTCCTATGAAAACAGACAGTATAAAGAGGAAAAGTGGAAAAGAAAAAAAAGGAAAAAACAAAAACATAAGTTGGGAGAACTAAAACTAGAGATCTTTCCTCCCCACTTCAGAAGGTCTCATAGTCAGATTCATGTGATGTGAAATCTTTGCAGCTCACAGTAGAACTCCCAGTGCTTGCCAGAGCAAGCTTAAGGAACACCAGAGTCTCAGCACGTATGAAACATCTCCAAGACAGACTCAGATTTCTTCTGCTAATATGAGGTGGTGGTGATGATGAGCAGAGGAGGCTCCAGGAACATCAGGGCGTCTGCATAGACACTTCTAACAGGGGTAACAGTTCTTCCTCATAAATCAAGGTCATCGATAGTAAAGTGACCAAGAGGTCATAAGCTTCTTGCAGCCACTTGCCCTAACACCACCCACGCAGCGTTCCCTGGAACACCTACCAAAACCTCCCCATTCTTGAGGTCACCATCAGGGGATGAATCCCAATCTTTGTCCCTTTAGAGGCCTCTGCTGAAGCTCTGTCCCTCTTTCCACAGGGGCTAGGTAAGGATTGTCCCTCACCTTTTTCCAGGGACTTAGGATTGCCACCAAGTTGGTGGAGATCTCCTTCCCTACATGTAAAATTTGCAATCACTGTAGTTATGCAGAGACAGTTTTGCATCCCCCATGTTATTAGAAAGTAGGACACCTCCCAACAATTCCACTCCGTGTTCCCCTAAGCTCTTTACTGGAAGGAGTTCTTGAAACCATCTGGGGAAAAAAAAGACCTGTTAATTAAGACCTGAGACATTTCTCCAAGATATGCAGAGCTCCCTCAGGGAGCAGGGACTTTGTGGCCTGCGTGACTCTGTGCATGATAGTGGAACAAACAATGCCTTTAGAAGGTCAGCTTGAATTAATGTCTAACAAGCAATCCGTCCTTATCAGGTAGGTCTTCCTGGAGGCTGGAACCAAGTAACAGCTGAACAAAGAGCATTTACCCTTCCAAGGGCTTTGTTAAGAAAATAATTTGTAGGAGGTAGTGGACCTAACCATGATGAAGAGGGGCCAGCAGATGAAGTTGTTGATTCAAGAGATTATTCCAACATTCAACAATGCCGTCTACCCAAGAATGATATGGGAGGTAGAAAACCCAGCAGATAATATGGCAGCAGGCTCAGAGATCTCCTTTGAAGTAAAGTGGATTCCCTGCTCTGGGGCCAGGGGACCCGTAAGGACAGAAGGTATGTTCTTCTGTGAGAACTTTGATGGTTGCTGCTGAGGTAGTAGATATGATTGGAACTGAGATACCATCATTTAAATAGGTATCAACTTCAGCAAGGACAAACCTCTTGCCCTGAGATGGCCAGTATAATCAACATGGCAGTCAAAGGCAGAGCAGGAACCAAAGGGAAGCATGTCATATTGGTCTTCCAGAGGTGGGTACTCTGATTGGCTCCTCTGATGAGGAGCTTAGTTGGGCAAAAGTATCTGCCTCGTCCTGTGTTAGGGGGAATCATATGGTTCCAAGCCTATCTCAGTATAGCATCATGGCACCCATTCCCAAACAGGGAAGGACCTCTTCCCCAACCTCTGCTGTTCTTGTAAATACATCAACCAGTTTTCAATTAATCTGAGGGCATATGATGTCCCTAATGGACCCCCACAAACAATTTTAGGTAGTGAGAGACATCAGCAAAATTCCTCCATTGGTCCTGAACCCAAAGGGGACATTCCTTGATTGTCCAGTCCTGTTCTTTCCAGATTCCAGACTCTAGACCATTCTGCCAGTCTCACAGGAATCAAGGTAGATAAAGATCTTATCTACCCAGTCCCTCAATACCTTCTAAACATGTCAGCCATGCAGCTCAACCCACTGGGCAGTTCAGCCCCCATTCCTCAGAGTGTCCCATGTTCCTAAATTAATGGCTGTGGAAGTCCAGTTTTATATACTAAGGTGGGTTCAGATAACCCTGGGGTAGGAGAGTACAGATATAATGAACAGGAAACTTTAACCTTGGCTTTAGACATACTTCTCTCCCAAAGTTCCTCAAATCTGAACAAAGATATTTAGATGGCTCAGAACCTCCAAATAGGATGGGAAGCTTAGGGGATGACTTAAGCTTGGGTGGGATTTTGGGGGGACTTTTACGGCCCTTACAGCCCCTATCCCAGATTTCCCTATATAATTTCACTAACACCCCCTCCTAATCAATTGCTTTCTTATCAATTTTATCATTCGGAACCACATCCAAAGCTCCTTTTGGGAGAATCTATCATCTATATGAGCCTCCTTCCACTACCTTCAGACTACCCCACCTCTATCTGATGGCTACTGTCTGTCCCAAATGTCACTAGCTGACTTGTCCAAGGCTACATAGTTGTGTGGCTAGGTAGACCCATAGCTAAAGCTTGCCTCCCTTCTGGTGGGCTCCATCTAGAAAGTGGGACCTAATTGTCCCTAAGGCAGGCTGATTCTAAGGAATGGCAGGCACCAATCCAAAGTACCAAAGCCATTCACTTCAGGAACTTCATCCTCCCCTTGATAGAATCCCAAGGAGCCAGCTGAACTGGAATTCATTTTTATGGAGCCAGGTACAAGCTACTCCCATCTCGGTCACCTAAAAAGGGACAAAGAGTAGTGCCCGTCTAAAGCCTCTAAGTGATTTAGTGGACTCTGTAGAAGTCAACTAGAGAGAGTCTCCTACATCTATGAAATTCCACTGCAGAGAAAGTCTCTGCTTTAGCTCCATCAGGCTATACTCTCCAAAGCCATTGGTCTAGTTGCTGTGTGGATTTCTCCTGTAACCTAGAAAGTTCTTCTGTAGTAAAAGTTGCCCCCGTACTAGCTCCCCTGTAAAGGAAATCACTCTCTGGGGTGTAAGTAATAGGGTAAGCTTTTCGCTGTCTTACCACAGCTGGGAATTCTCAGGTCTCTTGCTCATTACCACCTCCTGTCTTATGGCTTTGATTTCAGTGGGATGAAGTGTAACTCTGGGTTGGAGACTTTATTTCCATCTCCAGGCCAATAGCTTTCTAGCTATGGACTGTTGGTCCCTAACCTTTCAAAAGAATTCTTTTCATCTATACAGTCACCAGCTCCCTCAGCCTTCAGTTCGTGTCGTTAAAAGCCACGAGCTCTGCCTCTAGTTGCTAAATACTCTTGGCCAGTTTGCTTTCAGTCTTATTATGCTGGGAGTTCAACTCATGCAGAATGATCGATAATAACCAGGGCATTCTGGACATGACACTCTCAATGCCTTCCCTATTAGCTTCCTCCAGTACCCACCAGGCCAATTGCTCTGCTCTCTGTTCCACTGAGAGTATTGCCCACACAAAACCAGAAATTCTCCAAAAACTGGGTACCACCAAGAGATATCCAGCCATCTGATCACCCTACCCTCTAGATTTTTTTTAAATACATTTTTATATTTTGTTAATTATTTTCCAATTACATGCAATAATGTTAACATTATTTTTTGTTGGTGGTGGTCACTTTTTATATTTATTTATTTTTAGTTTTTGACATTCACCTCCACAAGATTTTGAGTTCCAAATTTTATCCCCATCTCATCCCTCCCCCCACCCTAAGACAGCATGCATTCTGGATACCCCTTCCCCTAATCTGCCCTCCCTTCTATCTCCCCCTCCTTCTCTTATTCCCTTCCCCTTCTATTTTCCTGTAGAGTAGGATAGATTTCTATACCCCATTGCCTATATATCTTATTTCCCAGGTGCATGTGAAAACAATTTTTAACATTTGTTTTTAAAACTTTGGGTTCCAAATTTTCTCCCTTCCTCCCTCCCCACCCACCCTCATTGAGAAGGCAAGCAACTTGATACAGGTTATATATGTGTAGTCATGCAAAACACATCCATAGTAGTCATGTTGTGGAAAACTAACTATATTTCCCTTCACTCTAACTTGCCCCCCTTTTATTCTATTCTCTCTTTTGACCCTGTCCTTCCTCAGAAGTATTTGCTTCTAATTACCCCTTATCATCCCCCCCTCTCTCATCCCCTTCCACCCTATTTTCCTGTAGGGTAAGATAGATTTCTATAACCAATTAAGTATATATGGTATTCCCTCCTTAAGCCAAATCTGATGAAAATAAGATTCACTCATTCCTTCTCACCTTCCCTCACTTCCTCTCCACTGCAAAAGCCTTTTCTTGTCTATTTTATGTGAGATAATTTACTCCGTTCTACCTCTCCCTTTCTCCTTCTCCTAATATAGTCCTCTCTCACCCCTTAATTTTATTCTCTAGATATCACCCCTTCATCTTCAACTCACTCTGTGCCCTCTATCTATCTATCTATCTATACATATAACTTTTTCCTTCCAACTACCCTAATACGGACGAAGGTCTCTTGAGTTACAAATATTATCTTTCCATGTAGGAATGTAAACAGTTCAACCTTAGTAAGTCCCTTATGATTTCTCTTTCCTGTTTACCTCTTCATGCTTCTCTTGAGTCTTGTATTTGAAAGTCAAATTTTTTATTCAGTTCTAGTCTTTTCATCAAGAATGCTTGAAAGCCCTCTATTTCACTGAATGACCATTTTTTCCCCTGCAGGATTATACTCAGTTTTGCTGGGTAGGTGATTTTTGGTTATAATACTATCTCCTTTGCCCTCTGGAATATTATATTCCATACCCTGCGGTTCCTTAATGTAGAAGCTGCTAAATCTTGTGTTATCCTGATTGTGTTTCCACAATACTTGAATTGTTTCTTTCTGGCTACTTGCAATATTTTCTCCTTGACCTGGGAACTCTAGAATTTGGCTACAATATTCCTAGGAGTTTTTCTTTGGGGAACTCTTCCAGGAGGTGATCGGTGGATTCTTTCAATTTCTATTTTACCCTCTGGTTCTAGAACCCTCTGGTTTTCCTTGATAATTTCTTGAAAGATGGGGCAACTAGGTAGTACAGTAGATAGAGTACTAGCCCTGAAGTCAGGAGGACCTGAGTTCAAACCCAGCCTCAGACCAAACACTTGACACTTACTAGCTGTGTGACACTGGGCAAGTCACTTAACCCCAACTGCCAATAAAAAAAAAGAAAGAAAAGATAATTTCTTGAAAGATGATGCCTAGTCTCTTTTTTTGATCATGGCTTTCAGATAATCCAATAATTTTTAAATTATCTCTCCTGGATTTATTTTCCAGGTCAGTTGTTTTTCCAATGAGATATTTCACATTGTCTTCTATTTTTTCATTCTTTTAGTTTTGTTTTACAATGTCTTGATTTCTCATAAAATCACTAGCTTCCAATTGCCCCATTCTAATTTTTAAGGAAGTATTTTCTTCAGTGAGTTTTTAGACTTCCTTTTCCATCTGGCCAATTCTGCTTTTTAAGGCATTCTTCTCCTCACTGGCTTTTTAGACCTCTTTTGCCATTGGGGTTAGGCTATTTTTTAAGTTGTTATTTTCTTCGGTATTTTTTTGGGTGTCCTTTAACAAGCTGTTGACTTGCTTTTCATGATTTTCTTGCATCACTCTCATTTCTCTTCCCAGTTTTTCCTCTACTTCTCTTACTTGCTTCTCAAATCCTTTTTGAGCTCTTCCATGGCCTGAGACTGATTCACATTTTTCTTGGAGGCTTTGGATGTAGGAGCTTTGGCTTTGTTGTCTTCTTCTTGTCGTATGTTTTGATCTTCTTTGTCACCAGAGAAAGATTCTATGGTCTGACTTTTTTATTGTGCAGTTTGCTTGTGTTCCCAGTCAATCACTTGAGTTTTAAACTCTTTGTTAAAGTAGGGGTCTGCTTCTAGTGTAGAGAACGTACTGTCCCAAGCTTCAAGGGTTTTGTGTAGCTATTTTCAGAGATACTTCTAGGGACCTCTAAATTTTCAGTTCTTCCAAGGTGCTGTGATCAAGGGCTAGGTGTTTACTCCTTTTCTGGCCTGTGTTCTGGTCTATGAGTGACCACAAGCACTCTTTTCTGCCTTAGAACTGTAAGGAGGATTCCCTCTCCACCAAGACACAAACTCTACCATGCCAGCATTCCTCTTTACCTCAGGACCCCCACTCTCCAAGCACCAGCAAAGAGATCCCTGCAATCCCCTTCTGAGCAGCCACTCAATTTCACCTCGGTGTGTGGGCCAAGAGCTCCAGAAGCAGCCACCTCCCTGGAGCTGTGCTGGGACTGGGGCTAGGACTGAGCTTCTCTCTCACCGCGGTCACAGACCTTTCCTACTGACCTTCTAAGTGGTCTTTGGTGTTTGTGGGTTGAAAAGTCTGGAAACTGCCACAGCTGCCCATGATTCAGTCCCCTGAGGCCTGCTCCAGGTTTGCTGAGGCCTGGTCTTTGCCTGCGTGCCCATGCTAAACTGCGTTTTTCTCTCCCAGCCTGGTGCAATAGACCTTTCCAATCAACCACCCAGGTTGTCTTGGGCTGGAAATTTGTTTCACTCTGTCTTTTTGTGAGTTCTGCTGCTCTATAATTCGTTTAGAGCCATTTTTACAGGTATTTGGAGGGGTTTGGGAGAGAGCTCAAGCAAGTCACTACTTTCACTCCACCATCTTGGCTCTGCCCCCCCTACCCTCCAGATTTTGTAGTACTCTTCCCTAAACTCAACCATAATGTGAACCACTAGGCCATCTAGGGTCCAACTAGAACCAATCTGTTGACTATGCCAGATGTAAGAACTGGGACTCATGTCAGTACTTTCTTAACTCAGGTTTGATTTTAGAACAAAAATGAGGCTCTCACAAGTCATTGAACAATTGACAAGAAGGAAGTTTACTTTGTCTTAATATAGCAAAGATATGCAACAAGCTCAGAGTGGCACTTATCTTCAGTTTTGATACATAATACCTCCCTCACCTTCTCATCAAAAGAAACAGAGGCCAATAAGCCAGATAGACAGCTCTGTCTCCTCTAAGAGAAAGCTAATCCCTGTAGGGCAACTAGGTGGCGCCATAGTGCATAGAGCACTGGGCTTGGAATCAGGAAGACTCATCTTCCCGAGCCCAGACAACTTGCCAGCTGTGTGACCCTGGCCAAGTCACTTAACCCTGCTTGCCTCAGTTCCTCATATGTAAGAAAATGGTGAATCATTCCAGTATCCTTGCCAAGAAAACCCCAAGTGTGGTCATGTAGAGATGGGCTCAACTAAAACAACTGAACAACAATCCCTAAAAGAGGACAGAAAAATAGGGTCCTGAGTCTAATCCATATTGAGAGTGGAGGGAAACTATGGTAAACTATCACAGATACTAAATTTGAGGTCATAGATCTCAAATAAATCCTTGCACAATTCCCTACATTCAAGAATCTGCATTGGTAGAAAGAATTCTCACACGGACAAAGTCACAAGTCAAGAGATCAGAGAAAGAGGAAAGAGTCCCTATATACACTTTGACCCATTAAGTCTTTCTTTTGGGGCTCTTGGGCTGTCAGGACAAAGATCTCTGTCTTCTAGGGGCACCAAGCAATGAGTTTGTAACGATAGTTACTTATGTACCTGCCATATTCTGTATTAGACTGAGGGCAAGGAGTAGGCCTTTCTTATTCCCCATTGCCCATTACAAAAGCATCAATCAACATGCATTTATTAAGTGCTCGGTGTGTTCCAGGCACTGTGCTAATTCTGAGGTTACAAAGAAAGGCAAACGTATAATCTCTACCCTCAAGGAACTCAACTTCTGATGAAGGAGAACATGAGCAAGTAACTGTGTAATAGACTGTCTGTATGTATGTGTGTATGTATGTATATACATATACATACACACATGTACATACACATGCATATACATACAGACAGACAGACTTAATGGATCCAAGTGAGGCTCAGCACCTTTTCTTCCCTCTTAAGACAAAGACTTAGGATTAAGTTTGATATAGTAGATTTGGGGAAACTTGAGCTCTTCTTTAGATCCTGTCACTGACTGGCTTAATTCCCTTGGGTCAGTCACCTCCCTTCTCTAGGCCTCAGTTTCCTCCTTTGTCGTTGTTCGTCCTTGGTTCTCAAAGAGGACCGATGACATCAGGAGGGTGATGTCTTGACTTGCAAGTGAATTGGATTTAAGTGAGGCAGAGCTGTGCAAAGTCATCAGCCTCACTCTCTCCTCCAGAGTCATCAGAGTCCAGTGGCAAGATATAGGTCAGGACGGCTGACTGGTGATGGTCCCGGATGGGCTAGATAGATGATCTCTAAGGCTTTTTCTAGATCTAGCATTCTATGATGCTGTCTTGAGAAATTATGGAAGGACCCACCAGATGGCAGCCAAGAGCCACTTAGTAGGCTAGGGGATAGTCAATCTCAGTCAGTCAATAAACATTTATTAAGCCCCATCTTTGTGCCAGGTTCTGTGCTAAAAGCTGGGAACACAAAGAAAGGCAAAGGACAGTCCCTGTTTTCAAAGAACTAAGTTTAATGAGGAAGACAACATGCAAACAACTATGTACAAACAAGTTACATGAATGAATGAATGAGCAGATAAATTCAGGATATGCATGTGCATATATTGTATAAATACATATATGTGTACATGTCTGTATGTATACATATACATTTATATAGGTATGCATATGTATGTATGTGTGTATACACACACACACACACACACACACACAAAATAAATGGGAAATTACCCACAGAGGGAAGGCACTAGAATTAAGAGGCTTTGGGAAAAGCTTCTTGTAGAAGGTGAGATTTTAGCAGGGAATTAAAGGAACTCCAGGAAGCCAAGAATTGGAGATGAGAAGGGAAAGTATCACAGGCATGGGGAACAGCCAATGAAAATACCTAGACTTGGGAGATGGAGTATCTTGTTTGAGATCCAGCAAGGAGGACAATGTCACTGAATTGAAGAGTTTATTTGGTGGGGGGGAAGGTGTAAGAAGATTGAAAAAGTAGGGGAGTTATTAAGGGTAGGTTATGAAGGGCTGGTTACAAAGGGCTTTGAATGCCGGAGGATTTTCTATTTGATACTGGAGGTGATAGGAAGCCACTGAAGTCTATTGAGTGGGAGGAGAGGGAGGTTGTTGACGTGGTTAGATCTGCACTTTAGGATGATCACTGACAGCTGAGCAGGGCTACAACGGGGAGAGACTCATGGAAGGTAAACCCATCAGCAGGCTGTTGCAATAGTCCAGGTGTGAGGTGATGAGAGCCTACACCATAGTGGTGGTTCTATCAGAGGAAAGAAGGAGACATATATGAGAAACGTTACAAAGGTCAACTGACAGACCTTAGCAACTGGGGAGAGTGAGAAATGGAGGATGACCCCCAGAATGTAAGTTTGAGTGACTGGGAGGATGATGTTGCCCTCAACAGTAATAGGGAAGGTGGGGGATGGAGGGAGATTTGGGGCTAAAAACAATGAGTTCAGTTTGGGGCATTTAAGATGCCTACAGTGCACGCAGTTCCAAATGTCTAATAGGCAGCTGGAAATACCAGACTGAAGGTCAGCAAAGAAGTTAGGGCTTGGATAAATAGTTCCTGAGTAGCTGTTTCTCACTGCTAGCTCCTCATATGGAACTGAAATCAGCTTCCATGTAGCTTACCCCCATTGCTCTCTCTGGAACCAAGAACACATTTAAGCCCTCAAATTATTAGACTGCTAATGTTCCACCATTCCCCTTCCCTAACCCTAACTTCAAACCTCTAGGCTAAACTTAAGCTGATGCTGAAGGACAGATAAGAATGGTTTCTTCTCCCCTGGTCAAACTGTCCCCCTCCTCTGGACACTCTCCAGCTCATTATTTGTCTTCCTAATATAGTAGAAGCAGTCTGCCCAGGTGCCAGAGCACCACTGCACTCAAATGGGACCCTCAGACCTGAACAGAATGTGCTCTATGTTGAGCAGGGTAGAGCTCCGGAAAATGAACATCTCCATGGTTCCTGAACTTACACCTCTCTTAATATAACCCAAGATGGTGGTTTTTGTTGGCAGGACCTAAGCTGACAACTCTAAATCTTCTCCCAGATGCCATCTTCCCCAACCCAATATCCCCTGCCCCTAAAGACTGCCAGCATTTTGCTCCATATTTTAATGCTGAGTGGTCCCCTCCATCTCTTTTTCTTGGATATTATAGGAAGCAACTCAGCACAATTTAAACAACCCTCCCCAGTTTAGTCCAAGAGAAGCAACTGGGGACCCGGGATTTGCGTGTTGTTATCTGTCTGTCTGTCTATTTATTTGTTTGTTTGTTTGCTTGTTTTGAAAGGATTCTAGGCCATTGGAATGTGGTAACAGTGGAGGAAACCACCAGTACTAGGTGTTAAGACAAAGGACATCAGATTATGAATTTCACTTTAATGAAGATTCTGAAGGATAGTAGGATCTTAACAACTGGGTGAGTTCTTTTCCATGTCCAGAAGTCTATGGGAATTACTACAGATCATGTAAACCATGGTCCAGGAACCATCTAGACTCGGAACTCAAACTTGAGAACTGACCACAATGGAGGTCATTTTAATTGTCTTTTTTGGTTCACTGCTTATACCAGTAAAACTTCCAAATGTAGCTCATCTTTGATTCCTGTCTCGTTTTCCCCAAATATGTGCAACAGGCTTCCAGCTCTCAAGGTAGCATTTCACCCCAGAGGAAAGGAAAAAGATACAGGGTACTGATAGGAGTCCATGTAACAGATATAGGAACAGATAAAACCTATCAGCTCTCATCAGAAGAGAACTGAATTTGGGGTTACCATCAGGGTGACCCCTTTGACATTCTAGTGGATCCCTAGCCCTCCCACAAGTCAAATCAACAAGCATTTATTACCTACTATGTGCCAGGCACAGTGCTAAGCATTGGGGATACAAAGAAAGACAAAACAATCCCTGCCTGAGGAAGCTCACAGTCTAATGGAGAAGACAACGTGCAAACAACTATGTATAAAAAAAATATACAGTGTAAACTGGACATAATCTAAGAGAGAAGACATTGTGACTAGAAAAGGCTTTTTTGCAGAAGGTAGAATCTTATCTGAGACTTTAAAGAAGCCAGAAGGTGAAGATTTGCAGGCATGAGTTCTAATAACATTAATACTTTATAAATATTATCTCATTTAATCCTCACAAAACCTTGGGAGGGGGATACTATTATTATTCCTATTTTACAGATGTGGAAACTGAGGCAGAGTTAAGTGACTTGCCCAGGATCACACAGCTATTAAGTGCCTGAGATAGTATTTGAAGTCATGTCTTCCTGACCATCATTCCATCCACTTCACCATCTAGTTGCTAAGGAACTATATGAGCAATCCTTTTTTTTTTTTTTTTTTGACAAAGAAATATACTGTCCCAGGAAATCCTCATCTTCCTCTGGAACTCTTAACCTGAGGTCCATGAACTTGTTTTCTAAACAATATTGATAACTATTTCAATGTAATTGATTTCCTTCATGACCTTATGTATTTTATATTATATATTTAAAACATTATTAGGATAGGATTCATAGTCTTCACCAAACTGATAACGAGAGCTATGACACCAAAAAGATTAAGAATCCTTGCACTAGAAGGTCCAGACCCTATACTCTTGAACTGGAAAATTCTTGAACTTGGTATGACCTATAAGACAATCCCCAAGCCTAAGACAAACTTCTTGGTCTGAGTGGGTACATATGTTTATCTTTCATATCTTTCTCAGTGCCTTTGTATTACGGTCTCTTGAGCTAGGAAATTTTACTCTCGGGTTCTCTCCTTTCAGGCTCAATACAGCCTCATGTAACAAGTCATAGAGCATTTATTAAGCGTCCACTCTGTTCCAAGAACTTTGCTTGGTATGGGAGGCAGAAGTTTCCAATTCCTGGAGAGAGGGAGCATAAACAGAGACTTCCCTTACCTTGCCATCACCACCACCACCACCCATACCCACCCTTATCACACACATCATCGTCATCATCATTATTATCATCATCAATCTCCCTGCTTTGCTGCAAGTTGGTATTTTTTCTGAATAGCTGAAGGTGGGAAAAAATTCTGAGAGATTTACCTTTATAGACTACAACAATGGGGTAACTTCTCTGAACGGGGTCACTCCTGAATTCCAAGAAGGTAGCCACCATAGAAGCAGTCAAGGAAAAGTTCTCTGTGCCCTCTCATCAAAGTGCCAGTTGGCATGACCTCATTCCTGATAAAGAGGAACTCTCTCTGGTTCCTCCAACCAAAGGCTCAGTCACCCTATACTCTAATGCAGGTGGTACTTATTGACTTGACTTGACCTCTTCATGCAGGGCAATAGCTGACAGATAGGGGTTCAGATCTTTTATTCAATAAATATTTATTAAGCACCTACTGTATGTAAAGAATTGTGGGGTAAAAGATAGAAAGTTTTCACAAGACACTGCCCCTGCCATTATAGAGCTGGAAGCCCAAAGATCACAGGATTTAGAGTATGGGATGCTGGGTAAATTGGAATGGGTACCATTAGCAAAAAACGGTGAAGACTCCACCACCACCACGTTGGTGTAGTGGAAAGTGTTGGACCTGGAGTTAAGAGGGATACAGGTGCAAATTCCATCTTCTGACATGAGTTGTGTAACTATGGACAAAGTCCTTTAACCCCTCTGCATCTCAGTTTTCCCCCCCTCTGCAAAATGGGAACTACTTCAGATGGTTGTTGTCAGGATCAAATAAGATCATGCATGCAAAGTGCTTTTGCAAAACTTAACTAAATCTCAGTAATAACTATTATTAAGACAACTAAAAATAAGGGATTGGAGCTGAGGAGAGAGCCTTACCTTGGAGATACAGGACAGAACCATTAACAGTTACAAAGTTTTACTGTCCTTCAGCCTTGAAGCTGTGGAAGGGATTCCAGAAGGTCCTTGACTCCACCCAGTATCAGCAGAAAAGGTGCTGCTGGACAGCTCTCACCTAAAGATGATCAAGAGCTACATAGGAGATGGGGAGGTGCTGGGCACTCTGTCCAGAGGAAAGAAATGACTACTCAGTTCTGTCATGTACTTGTATGTGCTTCCCTTTGCCCAGTGAGTCTGGACCACTCAATAAAACAATTAATGAAGTTATACATAGAAAGGCAGCTTGGTGACATTAACTTTTAACTCAGCCTTAACTTATTGTCTACTTTAAATTAACCAGTGGTCATGTACTCTTCCTTATCTGCCTGGAGGCAGCCAGGTGGTAAAGTGGATAGAGGTCTAAATCTAAAGTGAGGAAGATCTGAGTTCAAATCCAGCCTCTGACACTTACTGCGTGATTCTGGGCAAGTCACATCACCTCTGTCTGCCTTGGTTTCTTCAACTCTAAAATAGAGCTAATAATAGCACCGACCTTACTATTTATACTTGTAATAAATGTAGCACTACATCCCTGGCATATAGTAGGTGCTTAATAAATACTTCCCTTTTAGGATAGGATGCTCGAAAGAGATAGGGGAAAATTCAAATGGAGGGGTTGGATATTGCCTAGAGCAAATATACTCAGACCAGGGTTAGAAGGGAACAATCCTCTGGCTTTATATTTTAACCATCAAAACTTTAATCTTTTTTAAAAATTTAACTCAATTTAACAACCATTTAGGGAGTATTTTCTGGCTGCAGCACACCATGCAGTCCTTGCCTATATGTATATGAACTCACAATGACTCAGTGAATATAACACGTCATACCATACACACAAGAATAGTATGATAAATTGCATGATTGAAGCAACTAGGTGGCCCAGTGGACAGAAGGCTGGACCTGGAGTCAAGAAGATCTGAGTTCAAATCCAGCCTCTCACACTTACTGTGTGACCCTGGATAAGTCACTTAACCTCAGTCTCAGTTTCCCCAATACCCAAATGGGGATAATGATAGTACTTATCTCCTGGTGTTGATGTGAGGAAAGCATGTGTGAAGTAGTTTGCAAATCTTCAAGGGCTATACAAATGCCAGCCATTATCAGAAAGGTACAAATCAAGTGCCACATCAAGCCTGAGAGGGGAAAAAATAATTACTGAGTCAGAAGATCAGAGAAGAGTTTCTAAAGGATGTGGCACATTGACTTACACTTTAAGTTTTCATTGGTTATCATTTCTCTGAATTTATTGTCATTGTTCAGTCATTTCAATTGTGTCTGACTCTTTGTGACCCCATTTGGGGTTTTCTTGGCAGAGATACTGGGGTAGTTTGCTATTTCCTTCTTCGGCTTATTTTACAGATGAGGAAACTGAGGCAAACAAGGTTAAGTAACTTGCTCAGGATCACATAGCTAGTAACTGTCCAAAGCCAGATTTGAACTTGGGTAGATGAGTCTTCCTGATTTCAAGTCCAGTACTCTATCTGACGTGCCAAACTGGTCTTTTTGCTATTCCTCACAATTTAAAATCTCCCATCTCTGCCTTTGCACTCCCCAGCCCTCTGCCTGCTATGCTCTCCATCCTCACCACTTCTTAAAATCCCAAGTTCAAGGCCAACCTCCTAATGAGGCCTTTCTTCATCCTCCCCCAAATGCTGATAGTACTCCCCAAAAATTGTTATTGTTTTTTGTCCTTCATTCTCAAAGAGGACCAATGACATCAGGAGGGTGATGCCTTGACTTGTGAGTGAATTGGATTTAAGTGAGTCAGAGTGATGCAGTCATCAGTCCAGCTCTCTCCTCCTGAGTCACTGGAGTCCAGTGGCGAGACATAGATCAGGACAACTGGCATTACTTTGTGTTTGTATTACATAAACTCATTTCCAACAGAGGGCAGTTAGGTAGGGAAGTGGATAGAGCACTGGGCTTGGAATCGGGGAAGACTTATCTTTATGAGTTCAAATCCAGCCTCAGGCAAGTCACTTAACCCTGTTTGCCTCATTTTCCTCATCTGTAAAATGAGCTGGAGAAGGAAATAGCCAACCACTCCAGTATCTTTGCCAAGAAAACCCCAGATGGGGTCACAAAGAGTTGGATGTGACTCAACAACAATTTAGAACAGAATTTGTATATGGGTGTGTATATATGTCCCCTCCAATAGAATGCAATGCACTTGAGGGCAGGGATCTCATCACTTTTGTTTTTGTTTCCCTAGAGACTGCAGGACAGCTCAGCCAAGTAATAGGTGTTTAAAATTGCTGATTGATTGATTTATAGGATTGGGGCTGGACCTGTGATTTCACTAGTTTAGGGAATTCCCAAATGGAGATAATCCCTCTACCAATGTAATTGTCATCTCTATAATTTACTGTCTGAGAGAGTTGTCTAGCATCTTAAATGATGGATTGTGTTTTCCCTAGTGAAACTTTATTTGATCCTAATTTTTCTCAGTCTGTTTAAAGGAAGGAGGAGATGGATTCCTTCCTCACCTAAGTCAGGAAAGCTGTGGAAATCGGGACACCCCAAAGAACCAGGAAGGGAGCTGATGAACAATGTCCCAGTGCAATCAGAGGGATTAAATTCCAAAGGAAACCCCCAGCAGTCTGGGGCTCTGCTGGATGAATGGTACTATTTCATCCAGAGGGTTTCCTCCTCGTGTATATAGAGCTGGGCCGGGGATTTTCAGAGCTTGGGTGGGGCAGATTCTTGGCAAGTAGCTCCCACACTATTGGAATCCCTAAGGCTAGAGTCCTCAGAAAATGCTAACCACAGAGATCTAGAGAAAACTGGAGACATCCTCAGCCCTAGGGTAAGGAATCACAAGATTAGAGCTAAAAGGAACTTCAGAGATTATCTCATTCAGCACCCAGAGAGAGGAAAAGACTTCCACAAGTAGTCAGGGACAGTGAGGATTCAATGTCAGATCTGATAATTCCAGATCTAGGGATCTTTCCAGGAACTTTCCCTAAGGGCCTCATTACCACAAACAACCCCCTTAGGACCAATATCTTCTCTCTTCTTCAAGATTGAGTGCCCACAGGCTCAACACCAAACATATCCCTTTCCCTGGCCCATACTTATTTAATCCCACTGATTCAATTCTCCATCCTATAGTGAATCCAGCAAAAATCAAAATTTATTTCCCGAGTTCCCCACCCCAGGGGTAGAAGGGTTTTTTTTGAGCCTTTGCCTTATCCTAAGAAAATTTATTTAAAATAAATAAATCTCTATGATACACAGAGAGTTGGCATTCCAATATGTACATTTATAATGAAACATCTGAAAAAGTAAATCTCATTTTACACAAACACTCCTGATGCACCATTCGAGGCCACTTGCACTGTTTCCCTCTAGGTCCAGCTCTGATGCCCTCCCCCCACCACCCCAGTGCACCCCATGCAATGGCCTATTTTCACTCTCATTCCACATTCCACAGAGCTCAACACAGGACTAGGCACACAGCAGGCTCCCGACTAGCCTTTCAGTGTTGTTGAATTTTCCTGTCACCACCTGGGAAGGGAGGCAGGCTGTGGTCACTACAAACAGTCACATGGTGGCAGCAAAGCCACCGTTCTTGAGGCCAGCTCCACCCACCCCCAACACAGAAAGAACACTTTGAAGGGAGCCAGTGGAGAGACCAAGGAATGGGTGGGAGGATCATGGGGAGACAGGCTGGGGCTGTAAGATTTGTGTGATTCTGTGAATATTCTCTCACTTTGTCAGAGACAAATCCCAAGTGCAGAAAAGCGCTGACGCTTAGCGGCCCGACCGTCTCCTCTTTTCTATTGTCGGTCAGGAGGGGAGGGGTACCCCCTTTACAAGCAGGCTCCCACCTTGCTTTCATTAAGGAACATCTTGTCCAAAATGGGCAGGGGCCGGGGTATCCTGTGCAAAGTACATTCGTTTTGGAGCTTCAAGAGACTTAGGTTCTTGTCTTGGATCTAACTGCTTCCTGCAAGTTCTTTCACTTTTCCTCATCTCATTTTCCACATCTGTAAAATGGACATAATCCCAACACTACCTCATGGGGTTGTTGCGAACAAGTACATGAACTATTTCTTCTTTCCATCCCCTCTGCTTCCAGGAAGGCAGACTGACCAGGTGATTTCTCTCCTGTTGTTTCATATTTCCTGACCTAGCATCAGTGGTACTTTTGAGGGTCTCATTCCCCACTGTGACTGCCCAAAAATTCTCCAGGATGTCTGACCTCTGTCTGGGTTGTTACCCAGCCCCTCCCTCTGTTGGTGGCTTCTTCTTTTGGAGCAGTGGGGTCCCTGGCCTGTTGGGAACTTTGATCTCCCACCCACACTTCCTTGTCTATTTCAAGACCAGTTCAGCTGGCTAAAGGATCGGGATGGAAAGAGAGGGTTTCCAAATTTTCCTAATTCCTTCCCTCCCCATCTTATGGCTGTAGCAATGACCACCCAGCAGAAACTGGCTGCCTCCTTATCTTTCTTGGGAGAACATGAAGGTTGCTATCCACCCTCCCAGCCAATCCCAGGCTCCGATAGTCTTCAGGTCCAGATCAAGGGTAGCCAGATAAGCCTGGACGGAGAAACTGTTTGTGGCTACCCCTCCCTGCCTCAGCCCTACTTCTCTCACCTCTTCACCTCCCACCTCCCCAGGTGGGAGACAGCAGGCTGGGTAACAGGAGGCTGGGGATGGGAGAGCTCTGTTGGCCCGTCCTCGCTGACCCCTCAGTCATGGTGGAAAGTACTCATTCCTTCTGGTGACATTGAGCTCTCTGTTCTGACCTCTTTGAACTGTGTGCTTCATGGAGGTTTTTAAGGCTATGATCATTTCCAGTGTTGCAGCCCACCCCTGTTCCTACATACTCAACACTCGTGCTCTCCCCTGCTTTAGCCTGGGGAAGGTATAAACCCCTGGGGAAACCATCTAGTATATTAGAGGAAATTATCCCATGAGGAAGAGGCTAAGGCCACTGCATGAAAAGTGGGAGGATGTACAGACACGATATATTAGTTAAATAATACATTTAAATATTTATCCTAGTTCCTGGTGTTTAACCCGTTATTAAATTGCAGACTTCAGGAGAGTGGAGATGACAACTCGAGTACCTTGGGATGGCCCCCTGGACCTAGCACAGTGTCCAGCAAACAGTGGGCACTTAAAGTATTTGATAAATGGAATAGAATGCATGTGGGGAGGGGGAATGGGGGGAAATGGTGTCCCTCCTCCCCTGGGGTGATGGAAAGCGTTTCAGAAGTGGAATTGATTAACATAACAGCGAGTAGCTGGAAAATGCCATACACACATAAGCCTAATTCATTCTGAGGAAGAACAAAGATTCCACAGCTGCTCTGCTTGTTCGCCAAAGCTCCTCCAAGATCCCACCCCTATGCCTCCCTCCACCTCTCACCCACCCCCACTCCCACCCCCACCCCCACACTCCAGTACTGGTCCTCATCTCCTTTCTTACTTACCTTCCAGGTCCCCCACCTCAGCTTCCTTCCTTGTAGCCTGCCTTATCTCCCCAACCTCAGATGGAGTGTTATATGTCCCTCTCCTGCCCCACAGTGTGGCAGACCTCTACTAAACTTCTGAGCTGGGATCTCTCAATCAATGTGGGTGGCTAAGGATCCAGGGCCTTGGTTAAGAACTGGTTGCTTATGAGAAAGAAGAAAGATTTTGGAAATCCTAGCAGTATGATTCAGTTCTCAGCCCTGGGGCAGGCAAGGCCAAAGGCTGCCAATAGTCTAGGAAATCCAATCTGAGTTAAGGGCTTTGAGATCCTTTCTCCCAAACACCCCACCCCAAATTGACAGGGAGGGCCTTTGGCTTCGGCAGAATAAGAATGCTCCCTCCAGACGTCAGCCCCCGGCAGTGCCCTTCTGCTCAGAGACGGAGGTTCTGCCTGCCCGGGGTGAAAGGAGAGTGACCATGTGTCTTAGGCCTAAAGCTGGCTGAACTCAAGGATGCAGAGAAATGGACAAGGGCCTCTCTCAGGTCCACAGAAGCCTTCTCTAGCTCCCCAGCCACACACATTGCCTTCCAGCTGGGAACAGTCACTGGGAGATCAAGAAGGACCCAAGAGACAGAGATGAAGCAGGACACACCACAGCTGGAACCTCTCTGTTCCCAGTTCCTTAGGTCAGCATACTTTCAAGTCATCCCAGAGGCCCGAGATTTGTCCTCTCCTCCTCCCCGACACCAATCTGGGTGTCTGGGAGGAAAGACATCAGCCTAACTTCAGTAAGACCACCCATTCTCCAGGATTCAGAGCTAGGGTGCCTTCTTAATGTTTATTCAGGCCCTTGGCTCCTTCCCAACCCGTTTGATAATTACAGAATCAGAAGAGGTTAGAGATCATCTGATCCAAGTGCTCCATTTTAAAGATTGGTAAATTGAGGCCACAAGAGTGTCCAACGGGTTCCAACCTCCAGAGTGAAATCAAAGAGCTTGCTCTTCAGTCCATGGTCTCTGTTTCTGAAGGAGTGCTTTCTGAAAGCTTAGAGGACTGTGTTTTGGCTTATACTCTTCAACTCCTGAGAACCTGGAGAATGGAAAGGGGGTGGTAGGGTGTAGAACTGCTATGCAAGGTCAAGGCCAGGGCTGTGCTTACCCACTGGGTGGTGCAAGACCTTGGCAGGGCTGAGGAGGGATAGTGGGGAGGTAACCTGGGAGAGAGGGGTGTCCTAGCTTGATTTTAAGTCCCAGTAGGTCAGGGGCCCACCGCTGTCTTGAACACAACAGCTATTCAGTAATTTTTTAAAAAATTATTCTGGAGGAATGGGGTGGGGGGTAGAGAAGGAAAGCACCAGGAGGGAGAGTAAAAGTGTTTTCCCCTGGGGCATTCTGAAAGCCCAAGCCCATCCAGCCTAGCCACCTCTCCGGGCTTAATTCCTCCAGGTCCAGAGCTCAGATCCCACAGCCCAAGGCCCTGACACAGGGTCTCAATACCAGAACGAATGGGAAAGAGAAGAAACCAATTGTCCCAGCTGACCTGAGGCCTTTGGACAGTTTTTGGGGGGGTTGGGGGTGGGGGGAAGGTCGCTTCAAAGCCCCTCCCACTCCCCTTCACTCCCTGGTGCAGGCCTCCCTTGCCTCTAAGATGCCTGGACCACCACCCGACAATAGCGGCTGCCTTCTACTGCGGAGCTCTCACCTCTGCAGGACATGGGCCCTCTGACCTTCCGGGCTGAGAGGGTTCGCTCCCGTCCCGCACACACTCTGGGGTTCCAGATCCCTGGGTCTCAACTGGAGGCTCTCCAGCTCCAGCTGGGTCCAAAGCAGAGACCGGGCTGCGTAGAAGGCCCGAGAGGACGTCTCCTCCGAAGACCTGAGGGCGCTATGTCCCAGGGGACCCAGAGTCGTGGTCCGGCAAGGAGGCAGCTCGGTCGAAGTCCCAGGGATCAAGCAGCGGTAGCCAGAGCTTTAAGAGCTGGGGCTGCTGCCGCCGCACCCCCAGTCGTCCTCCCGGGACGGGCGCCGCTCCCGGGCCAACTGACCCGCCAGGCTCTCCGCCCGGAGGAGCAGGCTCCCACCCAGGAAGAGAACCCCACACAGCACAAGCAAGGAGAGGACTCCCAGCACCGCAGCCTGCAGCGCCCGCGCCCCCGAGAGGCCCCCGGCCCCAGGCTCCAGCCCCACACCCGGGGGCAACCCCGACACATTACAGCAAGAACCCGGGACCGCTTCCCCAGGCTCGGAACCGTTCATCCTCCGCGGCCGGCAGATGTGCAAGGAAAGACAGACGTGTACCAGAACTGCCCACCACGGACGGCAGGGGAGGGGCAAGAGGAGGAGGGCGGAACTATTCGGTTCCCCTGAGCCCCATCCCAGCCCTCTTCCACTCCGAGGGCGTCCATCACCTCCTGTACCACGCCCCTTTCAAATCCCCCAACTAGCCCTAAAGGGACCTCAGCTAAAGCTCCTCTTCACCTTGGCTAAAATAACAAGCCCCACAGGTGTAAATTACATGGAAGAGCCTAAATTCAAATGCAACTCTCCTCATTTCAAGACTTTCCATTACACCAGAGACCGCCCTTCAAAATTCTCACCATCTCAACCTTTCCCTCCAGGAGGGAGAATCCCAGGTCACTCAAATCCAGGCTCAGCCTAGAGACATCCTAGTGAGAATAGTGAAAAGTGTGTTGGGTTTAGAGCCAGAGATCTCGTAATATCACTACTCAGTGTGAGTCTGAACAAGTCACTTAACTTTTCCCAACCTGTTTCCTCATAAGGAAAGTGAGAGAGAGGACTTGGCCTCAATGACCTAGCAGGACTCCGAAACTATAATCCTAAACTGAAGGCCAAAAAGATGAAAAAGGCACAGGAAAAGAGTCACCAAAGCACTGTCCTTCAACTTTCAGCACTGTGAATCCACTTTTAGCAGTAGGGCATTTGGAGCTGCTTTTTCCATGGGGGGAAGCGGGCAGGGGGTCTGCTCCCAATCCATCCACGCTGCTTCACCAGATGCCCAGTCAGAAGAGTAGGAAACTCCAACGTTGTGGATGTGGGTGAAGGCAACACGACCCTTGTTTAGTGATGGTCTTTTGAGTCTGGTTGGCCTAAGTGGCGGAGCACCCGTTCAGCCGCCCCCTGGGGAGAGAGGGCTAGAGACCAGACAGGCCTTCTCCGGGTCTAACTCTGCTTTGTAAGGGAGGTGTGGTGCTGGCACACACACACATCCACTCACTCTCTCATACTCTCTCTCTCTCCTCTCTTTCTCTCTCTAAAAAGAACTAAGGCAAATGTCATTATCAACAAATTACAGGTTCAGAACTAAAAGGGAGCATGGTGGTCATCTGTTCCGCTAAACATGTCCCCAAGTAACTACAGGCAAAGAAGTACCAGGTGCAGACTGCTACAAACCAGGGAGAAGCCTGCATCACCCAGCCGTCTAATGTGTCCTAAGGATAATGGTGTGGGATGGCATGAGGAGAGCAGCTCAAACCACTGGGGGCACCAGAGCAATCCTATCTCTCTAGTCTGAATGCTGAGCCCTGGTAGATCTCTGGGAAACACAAGGAGACCCCTGCTCCCCCAAGTCTTGGGCCACACACACTCCCAGTTCCTCCCAGAGCCCAGCCCAGCCTGAAGCCGAAGGGGGAAAGGCATCGAAAGCGACAGGGCAGGAGCTACCCCCTGCCTCAGATAAAGTCTATATCCTAAGGCTGAATACTTAGACCCCTGTCTCAGGACAGAACACAGGGCACAGGACTGAAGTGGGGATAGGCCACCCCAAAACTCACATTTCCAACTTTTATTCACTATTCCTTAGTGTGTTTTCTGTACAGAAGAGGAGGAAGAGGGGAAAGGGACTCCCACACCAGGGGTTTGAAAAGACAGTAATAGTGTCCTAAGTAAGGACTTGAAGATGAGCATGTTTTCAACAGTTTGAGAGGGATAGGGAGGGAGCCTGTGCTGTCAGCAAAAAAAAAAGGGGGGGGGGGGGCTTCAATTCAGGAGATCATCTCAGGAGGGAAGAAGGGCCTGAGGATAACAGGTTGCTCCTAGAAAGCTTGGCCAGGAGGCCTGACCTCTCCTCTGATTGGCCCAGGTACCATAACCCCTGATTTTTGTCACAACCCCTTCCAAATGCCCCCCAGAAACGTACAGCAGGCTCCCGACTACATGCACCTTGCCCATTCAAGTCCCCAAGGAGAGAAGGGATTCAGTTGCCCCACTGCTGAGGCCCCCAGAGCCCCTCAAAAGGCTACGAGAGTTAGTCTCCCAACCAGTCCTCTCCCATGGCCTGGCTCTTCGAAACTAGAGGGCCAGCGTGTCCTTAATGAGCCTCCGCATGGTGGTGGTGACCGAGGTACCCAAGGCATCTGTGATCTGGAAGGAGATCTTGTAGAGGTAGGGCTGCACATCCCGAAGCCCCGTGTCGAACACGTTGTCCACCTCGGACTGCGTGGGCATCTTGGGCAGGTACTCGTGCCGGTTCATCACCTCTACGATGTTGATGACCTTCTCACAGAGCTTCTCTCCCACCTTCTCTCGGCAGATCTGCCTCTCCTGCTCCGTGGCCAAGGCCACCACGTGGACCTTGACTGTCCACACCTCCCATGGGATACACTCATCAGAAAATGGCCACCGGGACTTCTTCTTCTGGTAGAATTCCAAGGACATCTGCCCTAGTCCATCCCCACCCGAGTTCCGAAGGGCATCCTAGGGAGGCAGAGATTACAGAGATGAGACCCAGGGGCTCCAATACCAGCGCCCACTTGCCCCAGGGAAGTTCCTGGGCATACCACATTAGCTCTTTGGAAGAGTAAGGACCAAGGCCCAGAGGAAGACTAAGGAGTAAAATTACAGTGCTATCACGGACCAGGCAGATGCCCCATTCCCCATCAGCTGCCTTGTTGGTGGGGCATGGGAGGAAGTCTCCAGCCGACCCCACCACTGCCACAGAACCACAGAATGTCACAGTTGGACTAGATTTCCAAAGGCAGTTTAGTCCCCTTCATTTTACAGATGAGGAAACTGAGACCTAGACTGGTACTAATATCAAACTGACAGCTAAAAGCTCAGCCTGCTCTCCCGTTCTTTAGTCAGGCCTCTCCTCAATTCTTCATTCTCCCTAACTTCCCAAACAAACCTGGGAGTTTTCTGAGTCTTTCTGAGTCACGTACCCTTTTCTTCAAAGACCACCTTTATTTAGTATTTTCTTCTTTGGCCACAAGATATATTTTAAACTCCTTAGCATAGCCTAGGCTGTTGGGATTTAGGGCTGGAAGGGACTTTGGATATCCATTTAATCCAGAGCACTCAATTTACAGGAGATGAAACTGAGGCCAAGAGAGATGAAGTGATTGGCCCAAGGTCACAATTATTAATTAGCTAAGCTGGGATTCAAACCCAGGTCCAAGGATTCCATATCCAATGTTCTAAAAAGGTCATTTTAAAAGGACCCTGAGATGGAAATACTTAAGACACTAGGTTAAAGAAGGATCAATGCTGGTCAGTCCATCCCTGGCTCCACCTCCCTGCTCTCCACAGGAAAGCCATCTGGGACCATATGCTCTAGGAATTTCTCTGACACAGCGCTGTGGTGTCTGGGTGACCCCCCACCCTGGGCTCCTTCACCTGGATGACCAAAGATCCTAAACCACATTCTTGAGTAAGTCACTTACTAACCAAGGAAGCTCTGAATCCTAAATCACACTTCAGGGAATAGATTTAAATGCCCTAATAGGGGACTACCATCATTAATGCACCAGGCTTATAACTCCACCCAGATGTTTGGAGTAGAAGGGATGGTTTAATTGGGATTGCGCCGCCTATCCTTTTATAAAGGAAACTCAACAGTTGCTTGGTCATTTGTAAAGTGATCTGCCCTTTACTCGGGGAGCAGGGGTCGCTGTGGCCTAAGGTCCTGGACACTTTTATGACCAGGGCTTACCACAAGGGGTCCATTTGGCTCAAAAGGCTCCAGGCAAGGACCCCTGGAAATGAAATCAGCCAAACAAACTCATTTTGACTGTCAAACCCTCCCCTGCCCCAGCAAGCACTTCAGCCTTTTCCACTTTCTCCTCATCCCTCCCTTTCTGAGGAGGACATTTACATGTTTAAGCCCAACAGGACAAAGAAGGGAACAGGTCAAGCAGATACGGCTCTGAGAATCAGTGCAAGGAAAAGGGAACGTCTTAGGAACCTCCCTACGAGATGAACTGGTTGTCCAACTGAATTATTCTTGCACTCCCACTCCTATCCAAGTAGTGGCCCAGCTGGAATATCACATGCTTCATAACTTCATTTTTCTCTTCCCCTAAGAGGAAGAAGAAGTGATTTCTTAGTAATGATGCTATAGCTGGCAGAGTACCCAGAGCTCGTCAGACACAGGAGAGTTCTTGGTTGGCTGGCTGGGCATGACTCTGCAACTATAAATGTGGTGTGGTGGAGAAAATTCTGGATTTGGAGCAAAAGGCTGCTGTTGTCATTTAGTCATTTCTGACCCTTTGTGACCTCATTTGGGCTTTTCTTGACAAAGATACTGGACTGGTTTGCCATTTCCTTCTCCAGTGGATTAAGGCAAACAGAGGTTAAATGACTTACCCAGGGTCACACAGCTAGTAAGTGACTGAAGCCAAATTTGAACTGAGGTCTTCCTGACTCCAGGACTATTCACTGGACCACCCAACTGCCCAAGGAGTAAAAGGACCTGGGTTTAAATCCCAACTTAGCTATTTACTTGCTCTCTGATCTTGAATAAGTCATTAATCTCCCTGAGGCTCAGTTTTCTCACCTGTTGGATGACTAGATGATCCTATCAAAGGATCCAATGATGCTAAATCCAAAAATGTCTAAATGGGCAAATCTCAAATCTGGAAGCTTTTGGGTGAAGACGTTTGAGGTCAGTGGGAAAAGCCTTGGCCAAGGGAAACATTCAGGCCTGGCAGTGTGGCCTAAGGGAAAGGACTTAAGAGCCAGGACACCTGGGTTCCCATTCTGGCTATAGAACGACAGGTCATCTGCTTCCCATCTCTGAACTCAGGCTTCCTTGTCTGGAAAATGAAGGTGACAGTCCTTGGACCAGGCTGTGGTGGGGAGAACACTTCACAAACTGACAAGTGTCCCATAACTCTGAGGGGTCATTATGATTGCTCAAGCACCACCCAGCAGAGATGGAGAACTCTTCTTTTAAATGTCCTCTCAACTTCTTACAGCCCTATTCTTGGCATGCCTGGAAACTGTTCTTTTCCCTTATGAAGCCCACTCTCTTGGCATGGTGTGTAACAGGAGGAAAGGGGGAGGAAGTGCTCAACTTGTCACCAAGAGATGGTGGCAGCAGCTGCAGAGGAAGGCAGGGGATTAGGGACAGAGTGTCTCCGATCTCTAATCCCACTGAGCCTCAGGGATCAGGAAGGTTAACAAGGAGTAAAGGAGGAAGCCGAAGGGCCAAGCACAGGGACCCTCAGGATCAGTTCTGACAGACCAATGGCCCAGGAAACTGGACTCGTGAGCAAGGTCAACGGCTCCCGCCAAGGCCTCAACCCTGCCACCCTAGATGACTATGACGCAATCATATGACCCCCTGGGCCACAATTTCCCATCTTAAAATGAGATTCATTCTGGATCTTCCTTTCCTAGAT
This sequence comes from Vombatus ursinus, assembly GCF_900497805.2. NCBI lineage: Eukaryota > Metazoa > Chordata > Mammalia > Diprotodontia > Vombatidae > Vombatus > Vombatus ursinus. The sequence goes on along the minus strand of NW_020954719.1, from coordinate 10,023,027 downwards.
GTATGTGTGTGGGGGGGGGGGTGGTTATTGTTGTTTTGGGTTTAGGGTTTTTTTGAGGCAATCAGGGTTAAGTGACTTGCCCACAGTCACACAGCTAATAAGTGTCTGAAGCTGGATTTGAACTCAGGTCCTCCTGACTCCAGGGCCGGTGCTCCATTCACTGTGCCCCCTAGCTGTCCTTAGATGTGAGTTTTAAAGAACAACAGGTTCAGATTGGGAAATAAATGGTTGCAAACTCGAAAGGAGGACGAAAGTGAAGGACTTGGTACAAGGAACCTGGCAAGATGCTATCAGCATGAGGAACGTCAAAGGATATAGATGGGTCTTTGTTGGACAGAAAAAGGCAGTACCAGCCCAAACACGAGAACCCAAACAGCCAAGTGACGATGTGGACAGCTGTGAGGACAGAAGGAAGAAGTCCATCTCTCTATGCCGCCCTACCTTGAACTCCCCGACGACCTTGCGCAGGGCCCGGTCCAGCTCCTCAGAGGAGACGCGCACGTAGGTGAAGTCAATGAAGTCACAGTCGATGTCCTGGGTGCCCACAGTGCCGATGGAGTAGGTGCCCTCCTTCTTGTAGTGGAACTTGCCGGTGCTCCGGTGCAGAAGCACGGTGTGCAGCACGGCCAGCAGGGCCTCCTCCACCTGCCGCCCCTCCACGGACACCTCCAGGACCTCGGCCCGGCAGTTCATCCCCCAGCCGCTGGCTGCTCCCACCAACCTGGCAGGGGGCTGGCTGGCTCTGGAGGGAAAAAAATCACAGCCAGACACACTGAGGACTCCAAGCTGACACACACCCTTCTAATGCTGCCCACAGACCCATCTCCTCCCTGAATCCTTCCCTGACTGCCCCAACATCTCCTTCTCCCTGCCCCCCCCATTCACTCACAATTCCTGTGGCCCTCCCTCACTGTCTACATCTCACTTGGCCACTAATCAATCCTCTAACCCCATGGATCCTAGGTTATTTCTTCCTGCATGCATGTCCTGCTTCCCCAACTGGGAAAGAGAGTCTTTTTCATTTTTTCATCCCCCTCAAACACAGTGACCACATAGACATACTGCATACACATTTAAATGGGTCCAATCCAATCTACCATGTGTTTAAAACCCTATTACATGCAAGGAAAGGTACTGTGCTAGGCCCTAGAGACACATGGCAAAAATGGAAGGCAGCCTCTACTCTCCTGTTGTTCAGTCATGTCTGAGTCTTCATGACCCCATTTGGGGTTTTCTTGGCAAAGAACCTGGAGTGATTTGCCATTTCCTTTTCCAGCTCATTTTACAGATGAAGAAATTGAGGAAAATAGGGTTTAAATGACTTGCTAAGAGTCACACAGCTACTGAGTGTCTGAGGCTGGATTTGAACTCATAAAGATAATTCTGATTCCAAGTCCAGTGCTCTATCCACTTCCCTACCTAGCTGCCCTGCTCCCCAAGAGCTTATGATCTACAAGGGGGATTCAGTATAATAGGGGAATGTCTACATAACATGAAGACAGCTAGACGGATGAAAACAGGTTTCCCATCAACAGCACAGGAGCTAAGGTGGAAGGAAATCAGGGCCCTCATCCATGTGAGCATCCCCACAAACACTACAAAGCCAAACCAAATTGCACTCCTTCTTCTGGACCAGGCTCATTCCCATCTGTCCAAAAGTCCTCCTCAGAGAAGCCACTCAGTGGGCTAGAGCCTTCTTTTACTATCCTGAGGCCACCAAAGAAGTACCTGGGTGACCATATTTTGTCTTCTATTCTTGCCACAGGACCAGCCCCTCCTTTTCCAGTCACCCAGGCCCTAGATATTGATTTGTTCCTTTCCTATAGCAGGCAAAGCATCCCTCCACCACTCTCTGGGGCTCCTGCAACATTGATTTTGCATAGAGCAATCCCTCAACAGACATTTCTGATTTATGACTGATTTATGATCCTTCAGATGGAGATGAGCGGAGAGAAGAGAGGCAGGGGGCCTTCTAATGCCTCCTGCCATCAATTTCTTATCAGTCTGAGTCCTCACAGTCATTCAGTTCCACATCCATGGCTTGGGAAGTGCATGGCTAGGGTGACCCTTCAGAGCTTTCCAAATGCCTGGGCCTGGGCAGCTTCTTCCCTTCTACTGCTGCTCCCTCAGCTTGGTCATCCTCAACTCAGTGGCCAAAGATGAGAAAAGCCTATCCTCCCCTGGTCCCTAAACTCCCAGTGAGAAACAAATCTTCCCAATTCAAGCATTGGAGCAGGCGGAAAACAGTGGCTATAGAGTAGGAAGATTTAAATTAAAATCCAATACTCCTGTCTGACCTTGGGGCCCAAGCAGCTGGGGCAAGTCACTGATCTACCCAGGGTAGGCCCAAGTTTTCTCAGGAATAAAAAAAAGGAGGCAAGACAGGAGTGTCTCTACCATCCTTTCCAGCTTTAACTCCTATGAAATCTGTAATCCTTGCTGACAGAGACCGTTTCTTAAATATGTTCCCCCAATTCCCCCTTCAAAGAACTGAAACTTAATATGTCTGCTAATGAATGACGGTGAATGTCTGAAAATGTCAACTTCTCACCCAGGATTTCAAAGGTCTTGCCCAAGATTTCCCTGGGTGCTTCCTTGCCTCCCACACCCACCTCACCTTCTCTTCTCCCCGATCAGCCTCCCATGTAATGAAAGAAGTCACACACCATGCTGACTGAGTTCACTACAAATTGACAGGCCTCACACTCAGCCCTCATTGCTGCTGCCTGGCAATCCTTTTATTTCTCCCTGACTGACTCTATAGCGTACTCAACACAGTGGATTTTCCAAACCATCTCTTCTTTCAAGCCTCCCACTCCTAACTCTTGTCCTGGTTCTCAGTAGAGGGCATGGCCCCAAATTTCCCTGAGAAAATATAAGCCATTTATGATGACCTACCTCTCCCCCAGTACTCCACTGAAAATGCCCTCAAATTTCTCATCTTTTGCTCCAGTCTCTGAAGAGTGACCTTCACCAGGACCATCCCCGCTACGTGTGCCTTTGGTCCCAGCCCCCTTGGCAGCCTCCAGTTCAATCACCCTCTTCTCATCTTCAATCTATCCCTAATTACCTTCCTTGGTCCCCATAAACATACCCAAGCATCCTCCATATTTAAAGAACCTTCACTTGACCCTACCATGCCCTCAAACTACTGGCCTATATTTCCTCCCCTGGACAGCCAAATTCCTAGAAAAAGCTGTCTATACTGGGTTCACTTCTTTTTCACTAACTCACATTTAAATCCATCTCAATGGAACTTCTGACCTCAGGTCTTAATGAAATTGCTCACTCCATGATTACTAACCACTGCTTCATTTCTAAATCCTCATCTTCTTCATGCTCTGGATCTCTCTGCTGGTGTCCCCAAGGGCTTTGCCCGGCCACTTTTCTTTCTGTATGCTCTCTCATGCTTTGAATCATCATTGCTGTGCAGATCACACACACACACACACACACACACACACACACACACACACACACACA
>NW_020954719.1:9959914-10019534 GCF_900497805.2 Vombatus ursinus | reverse complement strand
ACACACACACACACACACACACACACACACACACACACACACACACATCCCCCTTAAGCTCTCTCGTGTGCTCTACTCCTGTCCCAGATCACCAGCTGACAACTGGGCATTTCAGGTGTCTCAAACTAAATTGAACACTTTATCTTTTCCCCAACACCCACCCTCTTCTGAACTTCCCTCTTTCTAGCAAGAGCACTACCCATCTTTCCAGACATCAAGCTTGGAAATCTGGGCATCATCCTGAACTCCTTACTCTTCCTTACCACACACAACAGTTGCCAAATCTTACTATTTCTACTTCCACAACATCTGTCCCCTTTTCTCTATTCACATGGTAGCCACCCTAGTCCTGGCCCTTATCTTCTATTTCTATGGAAATCGCCTAACTGGTCTCTCTACTTCAAGTATCTTCCCATTCCAATGTTCCTTCAAAGAGACAAAATTATTTTCCTGAAACAGGGGTCTGACCATGTAACACCACCTCCCCACCCCACCCCCATCACACACAATCAACTGCAATGGCTCCCTATTATCTCAAGATTGAAATATAAACTCTTCTGTTTCGTATTTAAATATCTTCATAGCTTGCCTCAAAGTGGCCTTACTGATTCTCATATACTGAGCTCCTTTTCCTCCCATCTCAAAACTTAGCTCAAATACAACCTTCTAAAGAGGTCATTCCTGATTTGCTCTTGGGCTAGGGCTCCCACCTCCCTCCCAATTAAACTATGTTTATTTTGTATATATATGTTTATGTCATCTCCCCCGAAAGAATGGAAGCTCCCTGAGGGCAGGCCTATTTCATGTTTGTCTTTGTATCCTGTAACTAGCACACAGGAAAGAGTAGGCACTTAATAATGTTGGCTAATTAACTAAGCCCTCCTCCTGGATACTCTGCTCTGCCCTCGGCTTTTCAGGCACTGTTCCCTCCAGGTTCTCCTCCCTGTCTCACTTCTCCTTCTTTGTCTCATCATCCATACTGTGCCCTCTAACCATTTATGTCCATCAAGGCTCTGGCTTCTGTCTTTGTCCTTTTTCTCTCTACACCTCTCTCTCAGTGATCTTATCAGCTCCCAAGGATTCAATTCTACATAGGTAAGTAATCAACAGGTATTTTATTAAGCATCTGTTATGTGTCAGGCCCTGTGCTTGGTGATAGGGAAATAATGACAAACAATAAAACAATCCCCACTCCTAACGAGCTTATAGCCAGCTCTCTCTCCCAAGCTTCAGTGCCAACATCACACAACTGCCTAGTGGACATCAGGAGGTAGGCATCTCACACTTGATAGAGACACAAAAGAAATCAGAACTCCTTCTCTTCTCCTCTCTCTCTTGTCCACATTTTCCCTAACCTCTCTGTTTCTGTCAAAGACACCACCAGCCTCGTCATCCTCAACTCTTCCTCCTCCCTCACCTCTCATACTCCCATCAGCCAAACTGGCCCTACCTCCTTTTTCCAGCAAAGGACAATCCATGTCCCACCTCCCCGACTTTGCAGAGGCTCTCTCTCACCTGTGGAAGGCATCTACTCTCTTTAGAATGTAAGCTCCCTGAGTCCAAGTACTATCTCATTTTTGTCTCTGTATTCTCAGCCCCTTCTCTAGGACAGTTCCCTAAGCTCAGGAAAGCTGTAAGAGACCTGGCAAAACACCTTGTCAAGCCTTATTTTATTCACAACAGAAAAAGCTGAGGCCCAGAAATGCTAAGTGACCCGTTCAAAGTCAAACAGGTAGTAAACAGGATTTGAATTCAGGCCCTGTGAACTGTGCTCCTGCCCCCTGCAGCCCCTCCATAGCAGGCATCCCATAATGGCTTGTTGAATGAATTTCCTCCCCTTTTTAGCTCTGCTCCCAAGCTGTGCCCCGGGATCTCCTAAGTCTTTTCCCAAAACCAGATGGATAAGATCCACCAATCTGATGTGCTCCTCTCTAAATCCTGTCTCTCCACTCCAATTAGAAACTCCTAGGTCCCTCCCCAGTCTTCCTGAAGCATCCCTCAGGGTTAGCCAAAGCACTAGTGAAGTTGGCCTGGGCAGAGGGAATAGGTTGCCTCAAAGGTCAGTGATGTTGTGCCATTCTCTGAATCATCCTCCTTTCCCTCAGTGGCCCGATTCTAGATCACTCATTGGCAAATTTATCTAAACTCTGAACCTTTCCTGAATCTCTTTACATTTTCAAGTTGATCTGGTGGCTTCCTTGGACTTACCCTGTCTGACCATATGTCATCCAAACCCCTCTGGCTTTAGTGGAAGAATTTACGCTGCCCCACAACAATCTAAGATACAATATAAATGTTGTAGTCAAAACCCAGAGGTTCCCCAGTAGCAGTTGTGATCCTAGGTCAGGTGCTGAAACCCCCCCACAAGACAGACAGTAAAACAGGATGTTTGAACCTTCCCTTACATGCTAGAGAGCTTGTCAGACTCATCTTTCTCAATCACTGCGCTGACCCATTCTTCCTCTGCTCAGCAACCAATCAGTAGATTTGATTTCATGGGTCAACTCCAGACGTGGAAACACAGCCTCCAAGGACATTCCTCTCACCACTCCCACGTCTATTTTAGCCTCCTGCATCTTCATTTCTTCCCAGTACTATACCCTCCAGAAAAGCTACTCCTTTTTCTTCAGCTAACTCATCTTTCCTATCAGTTAAACCTTCACACAGGCTTTTCATCCCAACTTATGAATACCTGTTTTCTCAGTCCCTTTTCTCTTTAGCCCAGTTCTCATCCTCCTTCTAAACAAAGCTCAATACTTCTTCCAGAAAATCTTCTCTAACCACAACCTTTTAAGGCAGAGCTCCATCCATAAGATATGCTCACCTCTGAATCCTCTCTCTCCACTCCAGTTAGGAACTCCTAGATCTTTCCTCTGTATCCCTACTCCCCAGGGAGCATGCTTTACACACACACACCCCCGCCCCCCAATGCTCTGTATACAGAGAAGGGATGAAAAAGTGAACTTGTCCAGGACTAAAGGCTGAAACTGGGCTTTCCAGGATCTGATCAGGCAAAGCATTCCAGTACTAAGGACACCTCAATTGGTCAGGGGGCTAGGTGTGGTGGCACATGCCTGGCGGATCTCTTGAGCTCAGAAGTTGTGAGCTGCAGTGGGCAAAGTCAAACTGAGTGTCTGAATTAAGCCCACCACCAATATACTGAGCTTCCCAGAAAGGATGGAAGGTATAGGTGCTGACTAAGGGAGGGCAAAATAAAATAGCCCAGAGTGGGTCAATCCACGCTGTGATCATCAGTGGAATTGCACCCAAGAGTGGCTGATGCACTTCCAACCCGGCTGAGATACAGACTCAGCCTCAAATAAAAAGGAAAAAATAAAAACAGCCAAGGGGCAACCACTACTCTTGGAAAACAAGGCTTCCCCAAGGGCACCAATTACAGTGTGAGTGCCTAGGAGGATCATAGAATAGTAGAAAAAGCCCTAGCTATGAAGTCAGAGGACCTGAGTGAACCCCCCTCTCACATTTACTACCAGGGTGACTTTGGGCAAGTCATTTAGCCTCCCTAGAGCCTCAGTTTCCTCATCTGCAAAACCAAGGGGTGATGGAGCATCTAGTGAGGTCCTTTCTCTGAGGTCCCTCCCAGATCCAAGCCTACTTCCACTACAGGCTCTCAGGTCACTCCCCTGCGAGTCTCCCCACGGAAGAGGATAAAGCCAATTTGCACGACCTGACTGCGCAAGCAGACCCCGAGGCAAGTGCTTTACAAACAAGCACCAAACGTGGCCGCCTCCAGACAAGAACATGGACTTGGAATCCTATGACTTCATCTGCCACAGTTAGACAAGCCGTGAGCATCTACTTGGAAATAAAGTATGCCCTCCCTCCCAAGTTGATTGTCAGGGGTTTGCTATCATAATTCAAGTCAATGAACATTTATTAAGCACCTACTATGTGCCAGGCATTATGCTAAGACGTAAAAAGTGGCGACGTTTGTTTGCTACCGCATACAGTGGTGACATAAACATTTGGGGGCATATTCTGGGGACACAAAATAAGCGCACGAGGGCAGAGGCCGAGGTGGGAGGAATCATTTCTAGTCCGAGCCCTCGACGCCCTCCCATTTCACAGATAAATAAGCTGAGGCCCGGAGCCGCTCCTCCGAGCCGGGGAGCTGGGTCCGAGCCTTGCACCAGCCCGGGGCGCTGTCGCCCCCAAAGCTGGACTCGAGGGTCCCTCCCTACCTTGTCCCGGACGCCGGGGCAGGGACGGTTGGGGCGGCGGGCGGCCGGGGGCTGAAGGCACCTCAGCCCCGCCGGTGCATCCTCGGCCCCCGGCGCCCTCCCCGAAGGCGCGGGCGGGACCGTCGTGGGGACCGCCCCGCAAGAAGAAGTCGAGCCCGGGATCGCCGCTGATCGGTGGGCCCCGCAGACGAAGCGACGCCGGCGGGGAGGCTGCGGGCTCTGCCCGCTCCTCTGCCCCCTTGCCGGAGCCCGGACGCCCGCCCGCGCCCCGAAGCCTCCTTCCCCGGGCCCCGCCCAGCCCGGCCCTCCCCGGCCCGGCCAGGTGATCCCACCACGCGTGGCCCCGGCACCTGCGAGGCAGCGCAGGCGCACTGAGCCCGGGGGCAGGGGCGGCAGAACCCCCAGCAGCCTAGGCCCAAGAACCGCACTCACCGCTTCGGACGAGACCATCCACTACCCTTGGGGGAGGAGCCTGAGGACTCTACCATCTGCCCCCAGAGTCAGAGGTCTGAGTTCGGCCTGTTCCATCATTTGCTCTCTTCCCCGGGGGAGGGGGGAAAGGAGAGGCGCGTATCTCTGTTTCGCCTAAACATTAGAAAAGGCTTCTTTCATAACTGATTATCACTATATGATGTATGATGTATGATTCTTTCTCTGGAATGGAAGATCCTTCTTTCTTTGTCATCCATCTCTTTCTGAGATTGGACCCCAAGAAATCCACCCCCTCTTTTGCTCGGCTCCATTCCCTCCCCACCACCGAGATGCTGTTGTGCTTTGGAAAGAGCAGTCAAACTTCCGGCATAGAGAGAGAGGGAGCGGAGGGACAGAAGGGCAAAGAGCGCTCTCCGTCGCCCCCTGGTTTGGAGGAGTCACCGGAGTCAGTACTGCAGCTTCGAGACGTGGCCTTAGATCCTAGCATAAACACATACTCTGGTCGAAGCGGCTCGGGTCGGAGGACCGAGAGTAACCCTACGAATAGACTACATTTCCCCGCAGGAGAATAACCCGGAATACGAGCCTTTGAATGGTCGTTGAAAGATCTGCGTTGTTCCATTAACCCAGCACTGTGGGGTGCTGTGTGACGTTGGTTTAGTCCCTAGACATCTCTGAGCCTCTTCTTTCCCACACTCCCAAGATAACGAAGACCAGTTCGCTGCCGGAACAGATAATGTAAAAAGATTTTTATGGAAGGCTGCAGGTCACTCTCTGTTCCTGATTTAGCTCTGTGACTTTGAGCAAAGTCAGTTGTTTTTTTCAGAGCCTCAGTTTCCTCATCTGTAAAAATAAACAGAATCCTCATCCTGACTACATTAGAGGGTTTTTGTAAGGTTCCTATCAGGAAATGCAGGTAAAAGAATCCTGGGATTCTAGGATATCCAGCTGAAAGGGCCCTGAGTGCCTAATAAATTTCTATTGATTGATTGATTCTAGAACCAATTCTTCACTTGACTCTCTTTCTTTCCCCACCCACAATGGATTGGGTTCTCAATGAATGCTGACTCTAGACCCTAAACTCATTTACAGTACAGGGTTCATCTGCTTTCATTTTTGTCTTCCTGGTCCCCAACGCAAAGTAGGCTGTTAATGGATAATTCATGGGATGTTAAATCGTTAATTCTTGGTACTTATTGTACTGATGGAACACATCCTTCACAGTCATCAGATTTTCCTCTCTCTGATTCCCCTCCTCCAGGAAACTTTCTCAGATTACCACCACCTCCACTCCATCCCTCCTTATTTACCCAGCCGTCCATGGGTCTGTCGTTGTGTCTGGGCACTCAGAGGTGGAGTGAGGGGAACAGAACAGGGCCATACAGTGGGGTGGTGTAGACAGGAGAGTATGGGCCAAGGAACTGACTGTTTGTCTTCTCCTGGCAATTGATGGACAAAAAGAAAGAAGGAAGGAAGGAAACACTGAGAGAGGAAGGAGCTGGAGCTAAGGGAAAAGAGCCAAGTTGAGGGTATCTGGAACCGGCCTGACCAGCCCCCAGAGTGCTGGAGGAGGTGCTGGGGACAACTCCAGGAGGTCTGAACGTGAGCAAGGCAAGTTCTCTCCCAACACACACACACACACACACACACACACACACACACACACACACACACCCCCCCAGAGTTTATACTACTGGCTCTGCCTACCCTAAAACCAGGATGGACATATGAGGACCTATTTAGCCTGTAAGGGAGGGTCTATACCTGAGTCCCTGGGGGTGAGGAGGGGGTGGAGAAGATGATTTGTCCACTCATCTCTATCCCTATCAGTCCTAGTCTCCCCCTATCAGGCTGATCAGCACTGCCCCGACCTCAAAGCCCTCATCTCTCCCCCATCTCTCCTCCCCACTCTCTCCCCACCCCACCCTGACCCCACCTCCCCAAGTGCCCTGTACTCGGTACTAAAAGTGTAGAGTGGCACGTCCAGAGGGGAGAGGCAAAAGACGCCCAGTATACAGAGACCAAGCTAAAAAGACAGAAAAATAACTGGATGGATCGAGCCTTGAGATGGAGAGGGGTGGAGTTGAAAGGGGTTTATTTAGTCAAGGAAGTGTTGGATGAGGAAGGAAGGGAGGGACAGGGCTGGGGTGGGGGGAAGGGGGCTGGGAGAGGAGAGGAGCTCAGGGCATCCCAGGCAGGAGGGAAAAGAGATAGAGGAAGGGAGAGGGGCAGGTTTACCAGGCTGGAGCACAGAAGCTAATCACAGGAAAGGGATGGGGAAATGGAATTTGGAGGAGCCTTGAAGGGCAGACCGAAAAGCTGAATTTCACAGCTGGAGACATGATGAAAGTGACCCTAGTTGGCCTCCCCTCCCCTCCAAGGCAGGGCTGATCCCCTAAGTCCAACCCATTGGAAACCTTGGGTCTGCCCTAGAATCCTTGCTCCTCTGCTGACCCCATCTGTGGCGTCAATGCCCCTGATTTCGGCAGGGGTCAGTGACTCAGTCCCCAGCAGCAACAATGTGGGGTGGGGAGTAGGGGTGATGTCAGGCTCTGGGTGTTGGTAAGAGTCAGCCAGAACTCTGCTCCTGGAGTTGTCATACCCTAGGGAGCCCCCCGCTCTATGCACTCAGTGAAGGCGGACATCGGTCCTACGATGCGGGGGTGGCCTCTTGAGGCTTTTTTGCTCTGGAACACTCCGCCCCCCTCCTTCTGATGTCACTGAGCCGCCTGCCCCGCCCCCCCCAACCAGCAGAGGAAATGGTGAGGCAGGGAGGGAGCAGGAGAGCGTGAGAAACTGACGCCCAGCCCACAGCTCTTTAGGCCACCCCAGCAACTGGACAAGGCCCAGGCCCCTCTGGGGAGGTCTGGGGGAGGAGGGTCGATATGTCCAGCCCCTTGGGGTGGGGGAAGGGCAGGCTTGTAGAGAAGAGGTGTGTGTCCAGCCTTCTGGAGGAAGCTCTGTGTGTTTACCCCGGGGTGAGGGGAGTCTTTGACATCCCTCTTTTGGGGAGAGGAAGAAGCTGGGGAGTATCTATGTGTCTGGGCCCAGGAGGAGAGGTAGGGGCTGAAGGACTCTGAATATTTGTGGATTGCTTCTTCAGGAAACTCTCCACTAGAACCATGGGGGTGTGATCTGGTTTGTGGGCTGACAAATCTACTGAGGCCCTGGGATTCCCCAATGGGCACTTCTTCCTTCGGAGGGCCGAGTGACAGTCAACACCTCTACCGTCTTGGCACCGTGCTGGGCACTGCGTTCTGCTAACACAGCATGTCTCCAGAGGGCTCTACCTACTCTGACCTCAGCCCAAATGCCACCCCCTCAGTCCCACAACCCAGCTTGATTTATGGTCCTGGGCGGGTATGGCCCTGGCAGTGCAGCTGGGAGTTGACCTTGCCACAGAGATCTTATCTCTCATTCCCTCCAAACGGTGTCTGTCTCTGCCTCTATCTCTTTCTCTCTCTTTCACTGTTGTTCACACTCTCTCTCTCTCTCTCTAATCAGAGTTCAAATCCAGCCTCAGACATTTGCTAGCTGTGTAACCCTGGACAAGTCACTCTCTGTCTGTCTCTGAGTATCCTCAAGTGTAAAATAGAGGATAATAATAGGAATAAATAATACATAAAATCTCCCTCATAGGGTTGTTTGTGAGAATCAAATGAAGTAATATTTGTAAAGTGCTTGGCACATAGTAGGTGCTTAATAAATGATTTTTTTTTTTCCTTTTCTATGTCTAAAGGTCAAAATTTATGATCTCCAATGTTCCTTCAAGCTCTAAATTCTATAATCGGTGCATGATATCCATTTTATAGATGAGGAAACTGAGGGCCAGAGAAGGGAATTAACTTACCCAAGGAAATAAAGGGAGTAAGAGGTAGATCTGGGATTTGAACCCAGACCCTTTGATTGCAAATCCAGAAATCTTTCTAGTCCATCCTTATACCATGAAGCCTCTCATCTACCTCCTACAATCAGGTGCTCATCCATAGATGGACAAAGACAAAAGTGAAAACAGTATCTGTCTTCAAGGAGCTTACAGGGGAGACAGCAAGTCCTCGAGTAAGTATATGTGTAGTAGAGACAAAATGACTCCAAGTCAGCTCTGGGAGGGAGCATCCTGGCAGCAGGCAAGCCCTGTCAATTCTACAGGCATTTACTAAGCACAAGCTATGTAGGAGCACAGTGCTAAGCACTGGCCTGAGCTGAAAGTCTTGAGAAGGAAACCAGGGATTCCAAGAGGAAAGTGAGTTATAAACAATAAAACACCATATAAAGGGAAGCTACAATTATGGTACACGTAGTACTACTGGCTCATGTTCCCATCCTACAGGTTGGGCCAAGCTTCCTCCAGTCAAGGAGAAATCCCCTGTGGTTACTCCTCCTTATCAGGATTCTTTCTTCCAGGACCAAAAGGATGAGAAGACAGCCTGGGGTCCCCGTACCCCACAGAGAGCCCACAGCCCTCGTGCCAATCTTCCCCACTCCAATCACCATCCTGTTATTGCCCTGAGCCCCATGACACACCCTGCTTGGCACCTCCAGGGCAGAGCAGCCCTGGGCGTGCTGCCCAGCGTGGGTGGGAGCAGGGGCCCCAGAGCTTTAGGGGGAACAAATCAAGAAGGGGTAGGGTGGGGGTGGGTTTCCTGGGTCCCTGGGACCAGTGGAGACAAACAGCCACCATTGAAGGCTTGGAAAATCCCGCCTGGGATTCCGATCTCTCCCCACGTCACCAGCCCTTTGACTATTGTCCCTGTAGGAAACAGGCCGAAGGGGACAGAACAGCTATTGTGTGTAGGGCCCCACCACTCAATGCCCTGTTGTTCCCCCTCCCAGGGCAGGATGGAGACTCCAAGGCCCGTTCTTCCAGTTGCTGAGTGGAAAAGAAAGGAAAGGGCCCTGGGGGCTCTTGGGGCCTTGGAATGGGGAGGGCGAGCAGAGGGCAGGGCTCAGGGAACCACTTGCTCAAGTAGTCCATGGAGCTCCCTAAGTCTTCTTACCCATCTCCCTGCCTTGCTCCAGGCTGGGGTGTGTAATGTTTAGAGATCTCTGTACATCTAGGATGATAATGGCTCACATATCCAGAAGCTACATAACACCTTACAACCTCTTGATAATCTATTATCCCCATCTCAGAGAGGGGAAGTGCCCACTTTCACAGTGTCAGATCCAGGATTTGAACCTAGGCTCTTGACTCCAAAATTAACAGGTCTCTCAGCCACCTATTCTCCCATACTCCTAAGGACTGAAACATTCTTCCTGTAGTTTCTTCTCAGAGACACCTGGCAGGAAATCTCTCCCTTGACTCTATATCTGTCTGGCCTAAGGCAGGGAAAGGAGAGTTATCTTCTAGAGTCATAGCTTTAGAATCAGAAGACCTGGGTCCCAATTCACTTACTGTCTCGGCCTCAGGCAAGTCACTTCCTTTATCTAGGACTTAATTTCCTCCTCGGTAAAATGAGAGGGTTAGACCCAATGGTCTTTTCAGCTCTACAGTCCAATGGCCAGCAGGGAAATGGACAGCAAGACCTCTGAAACTGACTTTGGAAGAGGAACTCATATGTTGTCTGATCCAAAGCAGGATAGGACGCTTGGGTGGAGAGTTCCCCAGAATAAGGTCACTGGAGGCTAACAGTAAATCTCGGGCCCTTCTCTGGCCCCATTGCTTTGCTAACTGATATAGTTAAGGAGCCACTTTTTCTAGGGGTTTTTCGTCACCCCAGACCTTTCTCTACCAGAGAATCTGAAGGAAAATTGAGTTATCTTTCCCAACCAGAGTCAACTATAGTTTCCTCCTCTTCCTGAACCTGGGAAGTCTAGATGTGTTAGAGTTGTGTTTCTGACCAATCCTAACTTGCTGTTTCACTTTGCGTACATCACCAGCTCTTGGGGCCTCAGTTTCCTTTTCTGTAAAATGGAGTTCAACTAGCTGACCATTAAGGGCCAAGACTCCTTTCCAAGCCCCCTCTGGTAGAGCTCTCACTCCCTTGGAACTGAAGACTCTAATGTCCCTTCCTGTTCTCACCCAAGGGATGAGGACTCAGAAGAATAAAAGTTTTCCCTTCTCTTCTCTCCCTCCCCACTGCACTGCTTTGTGTCTTGTAGTAGCAACAGCCCTAGATAGGTCTTTCTCACTCAGGGGGCCTAGTTCACTTCTAAATGGGGATAATAAGCCCCTGGCCCACATCATAGAGTTCTTGTGAAGACCAAAGAACTTGTGTAAAGCACTTTGTAGACTCTAGTTATGTGCTACGTTATCAACTATATTACAACTACCTATTTTGGGGGGCGAGGCACGCAAAGTCCCAGTTTCAGCTACAAGTCTATTTTTTTATTCAATATATTAAATATATTAATCAGAAAAGTCACATACTATAAATCCAGAAAAATACACAAATATAAACGTCAGAATCTGTCCTATGTCTTTTTTTTCTAGAGTGACAGACAATTTATATACATGGTGTGGGGAAGGGGGGAGGTCAGGGAGAGTAATGGGGCAGAGGAGGGCTTACTCAGACAAGTCTGGAGTCAAACTGTTGCGTTCCCTCCACCTCACGCCCCTGCCCACACTCCCCAGTCCAACCAACCCCTCCCCCCCTCCTTGCCCAGGCCTCTCTCTCCCTTATGTACAACAGCAGCTTTCTGCCTATTTACAACGTGCTTGTTAAAAAGATTTATTATACAAAAAAAAAAATTAAAGCAAGAGGCTATGGCCGGTTTTTTTTTCTTTTTCTCTTTTTTGAGAGGGGAGTAGGGAGGGAGGAAAGCTGGAGGGAGAAGCCTTCCCCCCAACTCAACATCTCCCATTAAGGCGTAGAGACAGTTCTCCCCAGTCCCTTGGAGTGAGAACCTGTAATATACAGCCCCAGCCCAAGGCAGAGATGGGGGCGAAAAGGGTTGGAGGGGAATATTTCGAGGACTATTGGAACTATAGCCTGAAGGCACGTGGGGTGCGTGTGCAGTGGGGAGGGGGGGGCGTGAGTTTCAGAAGGGCAGAGTATCCATGAAGATCTTGTCCACGATGGCAGGGGGTGGCACTAGGTCCTCCAGTTTGAGGTAGAAGATTCGCTGCAGCCCTTGGGTACACAAGGTGCGTAGTTCGGGCAGCTTGCCCAGGAGGCGAGACAGGCAGCTGGGGGGCTGGGGCTCCCCTGATGTGAATGACGACACGTGCTCCTTCAGACAGCCCGCAATGCGGTTCTGCAGCTCTTCCACCTTCCGAGGCTCCTGCAGCCCGTGGCGGTCTGTGGGCAGAGAGAGGGCAAGTGAGCCACACTGCCCGGGCACGAGGGGCATTTGGGATCTCGGACTCCTGGCAAGGTCCCTGCCTGCACCTCCTTTAGAATTTGCCCTGGAGACTAATACAGAAGTGTATTTTGTATGATTTTACACATATTACCAATATCAAATTGCCTGCCTTCTCAAGGCGAGGGAAAGAGAGAATTTGGAACTCAATTTTTTTTAAAATGAATGTTAAAACTTTTTACATGTAATTGAGAAGTATTGAATGAAATAAATTCTAGCTGTGTGATCCTGGGAAAGTTGCTTAACCCTGTTTGCCTCAGTTTCCTTGCCTGTAAAATGAGCTAGAGAAGGAAATGGCAAACCATTCCAGTATATTTGTCAAGAAAACTCCCAATTGAGGTTAAAAAGAGTCGGACACAACTAAAAATGACTAAACAACATATTAAAAAGAACAAAAAAAGACTTTGCCCTGTTGAGTCCCAAGGATGTGCCCTCCACAGCTGATTTTACACACAGCCCTCAGGAGCTAGCTTCCCCCGTGGGACTCCTCCAACCCATAACCAACATCTGTAGTCATGGCCTCCTTCCACGACCACACTCAATGTGCTCTTAGTGTCTGTGTCTCCCTCTCTCTGGACTCAGCGGTGTCAAACTCGAACCCAGCTCCATTGTGGCCTACAACATTTCCCAGTGCAGCCAGAACGAGATTAAAATACAATTGGGAAATATTTAACAAAGTTTTAAAAAATACAATAGAATATAGATAATGTTAACATGTGGTTTTCTTTCTTCTTTTTAAGGCCATGGGGTTAAGTGACTTGCCCAGGGCCACACAGCTAGTAAGTGTTTGAGGCCGAATTTGAACTCAGGTCCTCCTCATTCCAGGGCCAGTGCTCTCGTCATTTGCACCACCCTGGCCACCCCTAATATGTGATTTTCTAAGTGGATATGTGGTTGTCAGGGATTCTCATGTACGTTCAGTAGCCATTTTTATTTGAGTTCCACACTGCTGCTCAACCTCTTTGCAGCCTTTAAGGGTCACCTCTTCCAAAGAAGGTTTGAGGCCAGTGATTAATGCCTTCCCTCTTTGAATTCATGCAGCACCTGTCCCACACTCACTTTGCCTTGTACTATTGTGTGTTAGTTCAAGCGGACAGGTCCTGTCTCCTCCCCAAACCTGGTCCCAAAATCTAACCCCTGGCTTATTCTTGTTACGAAGTCAGGTACCCAATGACATGATGTGAGGCCTGACTTTGGGGAGAAAGTAACCCACTGGTCTCCCCTTCAGGCAGATGGTACTTAGCTTAGCTTCTCACCTCTCCAACCCCCCCTTACCGGTGATGATGACAAGGGCAGCAAGGCAGGAAAAGGCCGGGACATCAATGACCATGCTGTGCAGGGACCGAGAGAAGGCTAGGATGCTGTCGATCCAGTCCCCAAAGCCACGGACACACTGCAGCCGATGTAGCACCAGCCCCGTGCAGAAGATCAGCTTCCCTTCCCCGGGCTTGGACCTGCGTTTGGTGGTTGGGGGCAGGAGGGAGGGAGAGATAGATAGTAGATACAGAGGATGTGAGGACTGTGATTTTCAATGGGAGTCCGCTTTCCTCAATACAGATACACAAAAGGGAACGTGGCAAATGAATAGGAGAAAACTCCCTCCATACCTGAGGGGGTAGGCTGGATGGGAAAGAAAGGCTGAGCAGATTGGAGGACGATGGGGAACAGGCCATAGCCAGAATCGAGGGGCAGGGAAGCGGAACTAGGAGGTGCTTCCTGATAAGAGCCCGGGCTTAGGAAGGGGTGGCTGGGGAGACGCGTGGGGTCTGGGGCCAGAGGGGAGTCCTCAAGGCTCCTAGCACTACCTGTAGGCCAGGCGGAGGATGAAGAGTTCCAAGAAGGCAGATTCCAACAGCAGGTCCTGGTCAGCCGGCAGAAGGTCCAAAAAGCCAGGGATTTTCTCCGCCCACTTGCGAATCACATCCATGGAGCCCGACAGCAGATCGTAAAATTGTTGTATGTCTCCAGGGTCCTCCTTCCCAAACTGGGGCAGTGCTAATTCCTGAAACTGAGGAGGCCCCGGCGGGGGTCAGTGTCTCCCGAGAAAGGCTGAGCTAGAGCACTGTACCACAAACCCCATCCCACCTCTCCAGGGGGCTCTGCCCTCCCCAAGGGGATCTCGCTTGCGGATGAGGTCAGGGAGGGAGGGGGAGGATCCCAGGACCCTGTTCCCCACACTGCTCAAGCCAGGCAGGACAGTGACTCACCTTGGAGTAGTCCAATTTAGCAGTGCTGGGCACAGAATCAATGTGTGCCCGTACGAGGGATGTGAGGAGGTTCACAGGAGAAGAATCTGGGGTCTGCTTGGGTTTGGAGGGGAGGCGGCCCCGACGTCCTTTCAGACTATCTGTTCGGACCACTAGAGAGATCAAGTCAGAGGTCAGCAAACAGGGTTTGAATGGGCGGAATGGGGAGCTCCGAGGTTTCCCACACAATCTGGATTCATCATTAGAAACAAGACTGCCCTTCTCCCCAACCTGGGGTGGGGGGCCATGACCCTAAGAAGAGTCTCATTAGGTCAGCAGGCTGACAGCAAGTTCCCTTGCAAATCAATATCAATGACCCTAGGGCAGGTGTTCTTAATCTTTTGGTATCCTGGACACCCCTTTCAGAGTCTGGTGAAACCTATGGACCTCCTTTTGAGTCGTGTTTTTAAATGCATAAAATACATAGGATTTCAAAGAAAACCAGTTATGCTGGAATATAATCATAAAATAAAATTATTTTTAACCCATGCCAAGGCCCCCTGTGGAAGGAGAAAGCATGCAAAGGTAGCTTGCCTAGAGAAGCCCACCCATCTCCCAATCCCCAGGCATCACCAGAAACCCCACCCCATCTTCCTCTCTGATACCATCCCCTCCCCACTGCCTGTCCACCTTGACCTTGACCTAACCGTCACTCCACTTCCTCCAGATCTATGGGCCCCTTTCTCCTTCTGGCCCAGCCTCGGTCCCCCTCACCCTGGGCCTCACCACCCACCTTCTTTCACCATGCCCACAGCCAGACACTTCTGGAAACGGCAGAACTGGCACCGGTTTCGACGCCTCTTGTCCACGGGACAGTCCTTATTGGCCAGGCACACGTACTTGGCGTTTTTCTGCACCGTCCGCTGGGGGAGGGAAGGGGCAGAGGAGGAACAAGCTGTCAGGACTCAGAGTTGGAGGAGGGAAGAAACTCGATGGGAGGGGGGTGCCTTCCAAGATCCTGCCGCCGCCTGGACAAAAGCGGCTTCTGTTCCCAGCTATTTTTCTAACATTTGGGGCGGCTGGGGAGGTGGGGAGGTGAGGAGGAGTAGGAGAGGAGGGTCTTGGGGGGGGGGAGGTTTCACATTTCTCCAAGAAGCCAGCCCAAGGACATGGAGATGGGGGTGGGGGGGGGGGACTCCCCAGATCCTGCACCTGTACTTTTCAATCTGTCTGTTTCTGCCAGTCCCTCCCCCTGTGGAATACATGAGGACTGGGGAGGGGCTGGAGTGAGGGAAGCGGGGGAGGGAGTGGGGCACAAACCCAGCACTGGGACAAGAACACAGCCTGTTCCAGAGTCCCATTCCCCACCACCCTCCAAGACCTCTTCCCAGTTCCTTTCATCCCCTGCCAGGAACATGACTGCCCCGGGGATCCTGCTCTCCCCCATCCCCCACCTTGGGGGTTTGGTGAGGGGGGTGCTAAAAAGTGGAAAATTCAGAGCCCAGACATCCTGGAGACTTGTATCCCTTCACCACCCAGGAACTTGGAGAGCTTTGTCTCATTTTCCTACTTGGAAAGACACTGCCCTCTCCCCCAGGTCCCAGGGTCCCAGAACCTAGCCCCGATCTTTCATCCAAAGGAATTCTAGACTCATAGGATTTGAGAAGGCAGGAACCTTTGAGAACATCTAGCCAAGCCCCTTCGTGTTACAGATGAGGAAACTGAGGGAGACAGAGAGGGGAAGGGATTTTTCCAATGTTACACTGGTACAATCAGAAGCCCAGCTGGGATTGGAACCCATCTCCAAATTCAGTGCTCTTTTTGGCACATACACCATGACTCTTCTCCATTTAGGGGAAAGCAAAAGGTGTGTGAGGAACCAGGGCTGGCTTTGCCCCTTCAGAGAAGACCCCAACTATTCCTGACTTCAGTCTCCTCCCTTTCTCTGCCATCTGCCACAAAACAGTCAGGTGAAAGAAGGGGGGCACTAGGGGACACAGTGGACCCAGCAGCAAATTGACCGTTACCTTGAAGAAGCCTTTGCAGCCCTCACAGGTTCGGACACCATAGTGCTGACATGAGGCATTGTCCCCACAGACAGCACAGCGGCCTTCCATCCCCCCAGGGACCCCGGCCCGAGCCTTGGCTGGGGACAAGGGCCCATCCAGGTGTGGGGAGCCAGGGGCCAGGGCAGAAAAGACAGCCTGTCCATAGCCTTCACCCTCCCCTAGCCGGTGAGCAGGCTGGGGCGGGAGCAGCTTCAGGGGACTTGGTGACATGGCCGGGCTTGGGGCAGCAGGGGGGCTGAAGGAAAAGAACGCAGGAGGCTGGGGGCGACCCTTGGGCAGCTGCTCTGTCCATGCACGAAGACTGTCATAAGTCTGGTTGGGGGAGAAGGGGCCAAAGGAGCTCCCATCCCAGGGGGAGAGCTGTGGAGGCTGGAAACCGGGGGTGGATGGGGATGGCGCCGAGCAGGGACTGCCGTAGTAGTCTGAGCCACTAGATGAGAGGGTCTCATCCAGCTGATTGCTGAAGGAGCCAGGGTAGCAGCCATAGATTTGAAAGTCCTCAAACTTGAATGAAGAGGAGGCTGGGGAGGTGGCTGAGGATGACGACGTGGAAGAAGACGAGGAGGATGCAGAAGAGGAAGAGGAGGAGGAGGCAGGTTGGGTAGCCCCTGGAAGCTGGTAGAGGAAGGTGTCGAACTCGCCCGTGTAGCTATCCATGAAGGTGCTGAAGCTGGGCAGGGCAGTGGGAGCAGTGGGAGGCACTTCTGGGCCAGCCAGGTCCATGGTGATCTTGGTGAAGCCAGACTGGGTCAGGGGGTCAACGGCAAAATGGTCACGGGGTCCTGGACTCTGAGCTGATGTCCCATACTGGGCTGGGATACAGGGCATCTCTGCAGCAGGGAATGAAAAAAGGGGAAGAGATCCTCATTTCCTACATCCCTCCTCACCCAGTCTCTCAGGTCTAGCTTCCTGAGGATGGGGAAACAAGACATTTGCTACCCAGAACTCCTAACTCCCTGGTGTCTTGCGGTTCATTTCTAGGTGTGGAGAGATGAGAACTGTAAATACTCCCATGCAGCTAGGGCAAGGATGGGGTGGAGGTTGAACTTGGTCAGGAAAAGCCCAGCCCACACCCTCCTCTGGTTGAGAGGTGAAAAGGCCCTAAAGAACAGCACCAAATAAAACACTTTTCTTCTGGAGGAGTGGGGATGCCTTGATCTAACCAAGAAGCAATAAAGGAGGGAGCTGGGCTTTCATGCAAACAGTGATTCCCTTCCCCTGCCTTGTGGCTGAAAGAAACCTGCCCAACCCCTGCCCCAGCTTACACAGATTCATACAACCCCTCTTCCTCCCCCACCACTACCACTACCACCAATCACCCCAGGGCTTGGAGCAACAACCATACCCATTCTGAGCATGGAAAGGTAAAGTGGTGGGCTCCCAAGCTCTAACAGGACCCCTCAATGTTGGGTTCCCTGAAGAGTGAGGTCATCCTTAGGCCCCAAGCCCCAGCCCCGGGAGAGAGCAAACTGATCAGGTAACACGGCTCAAAGACTTTTAAAGGTCGAAGGACTGCTGGAAGAGAGCTCGCTCAGACTGGAAAGCCGAGTAGAGGAAGACAGCAAAGGGATCCCAAGAAGGAGAAGAGACAGTTCTTGGGAGGGATTCCAAGGCTGAGTCCAAAGACATTTTTCCTTGTTATTTTTTTAAGAGTCATTTCCAAAACCAGCAGGGTGCTAAGGGTACCTTGGCTGGGGGGGTGGGGGGGCGGGAGAAGATTCTGGGCCTGGGCCAATGAGCCCTTTTGGCTCTCAGGTTTCACTCTAAATCAGTGTCTGGCCCAGGAATCCCATAGGAGAGGGGACAGGGAAAGGCTCATTTTATCTTTTTTCACCTGAAACTCAGGAAGCCCCGAAGGGACAGTAGAAAGAGCTCCAGAAGAAGTCTTAAAGCCTACATACAGATATGGGATTGTGAAGTAATAGGGACCTGAAATAGAGGGGGAGGAGCAAAATAGGATGAAGGCTCAGATTCAAACTCTCCTGCTGTCCTACCAACTTGATATGTGACCTTGGTTGGGCAAGTCAATGTACTACCTCTCTGGGCTCCATTTTCCTCATCTGTAAAATGGGGTGGGGGCTAGCCTTCATTAGGGACATGAGGGAGTGGGGTATAACTGCAATAAGGAACATGACCTGAATAATTAAGGGACATAGGGCTCTCTGGCCCCAGACAGAGAAATACCTTCAGATGAGGATGCCCCTGTGCCAGGAGGGGCGGGTATGCCACCCCCCCCACCAGCCTGCACTTGCCAAGGGAACAAGGAACCCTCCTGCTCCACCCCATCCATTATCTTGGTGGGCACATAGTACAAAGAGTAGGATTAATGGGGTGGGAACAGGGGTAGCTGGGAGTGGCCCTGTCCCTGCCTAAAGTCATTCACACAATCCAAGGACAACAAGCCCCTTTTAAACCTTTGCCAGGTCCCTTCTGGACACTACTGAAGTTTTAAGTAGCACTGGGGAGTGCTGGGGTGGGGGAGGGAGGGAGGTGATTCAAGCAAAGGAGATGGGACTTCCTCTCCCTCTCCCCCACCCCAGTGAGGCTAGGGTCACATTTCCCCTCCCAAAATGAGATTGGGACGGGGGACTGCATGTCCCCCCCATCGCAAAGTGAGCCTGGGAGGGACAGCACTGCATCTCCTCTCCCCCCCCCAAAAAAAAGTAAGCCTGAAGGGGGTATATTTGGAAAGGTAGGAAGGGCTAGGGGGAGGTCTATGTGGCAGAGTTGGCAGACAGCACTGAATGTTGTTACAAAGTTCCACATCCTGATCAATAACCATCCCTTCTAACCAGTTTCTCCAAACTGCCCCCAGTCATTATTACAACTTCCTAATTGCCTCTGGCTCCCCAGACCGGGAGGGACTCGATCACTTAATAACATAAGATATAGTTGACAGACGATGCCACCACTCCCAAACGCTCTAGTCACAGTTCCCCCCCCCCCCCGACAGGATACAAACACCAAAAAATGGGAGGGGGGAAAGACAGGAGGGGAGGGGCAGGGTGGAGGAAGGGGAAGGCTGGAGAGAATCCGGCTTAAAGCAGGTGTTGGCAACAGGGAAGGCTGCACCTGTTCCTCCAAACCAGCCCCAAGCTGCATCCCACCTGTGAGATCCAGCCTCCTGAAGGGGGGCGGGGAGGAGAGGGAAATGAGGGCTACCTAGGCGGAGGAGCATCCTCAGGGAGTCCACACTGCTGCAAAGTCTGGGTATTTTATGTAAATACAAACCCAGAATCCCACTACCACCCCGCCAGGGCAAAATGTGTAAGTGTGGGTGTGCACTGGGGGCAAAACCCTTCCAGCTCTACCAGCCACACTCCGGAGCTTTCAGAGAAAGTACACACAGACCTAAGACACCACTTTTGCCTCCCTCCTCCCCTTCCCCCTCAATGCAATAACCCCGAGTGATGGCTGTGCCCTGCCTTTCAAAATACCAAGGAGTCTGCAGTGCACCCCGTTTGCCCCAGTTCCCCGATCTCTCTTCCCTCTCCCTACCCCACTCCTCCTCCCCACACACACACACAGAACCACCAGTACAACTGTTTGCCCGACTGTCTACAACTTGCTTCCTCCCTCTATGCTGAGGTCTCGGCTACTGCAGTGTGGATACAGAAGAAAAGAATCTCCTACCTACCCACCTGCAAAATTAAACCAGACTACAACTGCAGGTTCGAGAAAGCGACAAGGGTCACTGGAGGGGAGGGACCGTAGTGAGGAGAAAGCCCTGGGCACACAGCTTCCTAAAGACCGACCAAGCAATATGAAACTCAGTAACGGCGGTGGCAGCAACCCACAGACGATGCTGGCCCCACACCCTGCTTACCAGAGGAAGGGCTACTGGCTACCCCAGACAGTACCCAATGCCCAAAACCCGGGGACGTGAAGAGCTTTCAACTTAATAAGCAAAGTCCTTCTTGCTGTGTCCCAAGGGCTGAGGACCTCGAGGGTCAAAGCCAGCTTCCAGGAGGGGAATGTTTCATCACCCCGTGGTTGCTTCCAAGTCAATAACATTCATTCTCCAGCTGTTCCACCTTTGCACAAGACACACCTCGCCGAACCCAAGTCCCCATCCTGCTTCATCCAGTGTGCCCCGTTCCCATCTTATTCCTCCTTAGCTGCATTCTTGTCCCCATGAAAACCCAGTCCTCAGCCTCTCAGCACGAGCATCATGCACCCTTCTCCTGGTCCACTGCCACACATCCCACCCCCTGCATCCCCAGGCAAACCCCCCAAACACACTCACACACATCCTCAAAGCGCTCCATCCTGCAGACTTCTTGAGTTAGTTACCTACCCAGGGGACTTCCGTCCTACAGCTGCTCCTTCTGCAGCCCAAGGCTGCCAGCTGGGGCCAGGGCAAGAGCCCGGGTTTGCAACCTGGGTCCCGCAGCCCCAGTGCTTCCCCCCAAAACTCTGCAGCCTCCGCCACTGGGGCTCTCCAAGCGAGCCAGAGCCCCCTCTTAAGGACTCCGTGACGCACGGAGAGGGGCGGGGGCGCCACTGACGCACGCGGGCCGGGAGCACTCCTGGCCATACAAGGGCGCGGGGGGCGGCGCGGTTCCGGCGAGAGGGAAGGCCGGGGGAGCGCGGGGAGGGGGAGCCCGAATGGGCGGGGCGCGCGGGCCTGGAATGTCTGCGCGCGTGACGCACTCGGGGTTCCATTGACGCAAGGAGCGGGGATTGTTTGATCTATAAATAGCCTCCGCTCGCCCGCCGGGCAGGCTAAAAATAGCCTCGGCCCGGCTACCCCTCGCTCCCCTGCCGAGCTAGAGAGGGGTCCGGAGGGGAGGGGCGGACCAGGGCAAAGGGGCTCCCCTAAACCCAGAATCCCCACCTCTTCGGGGATGCTCCGTTCCTGGGGGTTGCCCCGGTGGTGCCCCCTGCCTTTGAACTTGGCCAGCCAGGTCCGAAGGTGAAAGGAAGGTGGAGGCGGGTCTGCGGAGACCGCTGCGGTCGCGCTCGTAGCCACAGACCGGACCCACCCGAGATCGCAGCCCGGTGCTTTGGAAAGCATGGACCCCGGCTGGCGGGGAGACCCCGCGCCTTCCGGCCCAGCTCCAACCCCCGCTGCTTTCTTACACTTGACCGGGGAGGGAAGGGGAGAAGGGGGCAGCGCAGCGCAGAAGGGCGCGGCCGGTTAGGGGCAGCCTGGCTATAAGGGGCCGCCCCTGGGAACTTCAGGGGTGGGACAGACCCGCCCTCCCCAGGGCTCCTCGGGTATCCCCGGGCACCACCACTCCCTCCCCCGCCAACTTTCTTCTGGACTTATCGTCCTACCCTCGGGCCAAATGAGATTGGTTTTAGTGCGGAAAGGAGGCCAGGGATTATCTATATCTAGTTCGCCCCCCCCCCCCATTACACAGAAGAGGAAACAGACTTACCCACTGTCACGTAGGTATCGTTAGTGCCAGAGTTCGACCGAGCCCCTCAGTGAGTGCTCCTGGCAGCTATACCAGGCTCCCCACACTATACCCATCTCACTCCCAACGTCTGAAAGTAAAAACCCCCCACCCAGGCATTTCTCCAGGGTATGTCTCTGTCCACCACACTCCCTGTGGTCAATGGCCAGAGGGGTGGGATAGGAGTGGGAATAAAAATAGTTCACATTTATATCGGCTTTAAGATTTGCAAAATGCTTTACATACATACAGGGACACCCCGTATATGTTTTAATTTGAGCCTCCCCATTTTACAAATGGGGAAACAGGCTCAGAGAGGTTAAAATCCTTTGCTCAAAGTCGAGGGGGTAGGGAGTATTAAAACTATTTGAACCCAGCTCTCTCCAGACTTCAAGTTCAGCTTTCCATTACAACACACCGGAACAATTTACACTTTGGGAAGTAAGAAACAGCAATCCTGATAAGAAACTGCTTAGAAGTTTGGGCCTCATTGGGACGCCTTGTCTAACCTTACAGTGGGGTACGCAGGTTAGAGCCAGAACTAAGGGAGGAAAGGCTAGCATTTAGAAAGCCCGTTAAGGTTAGCAAAATATTCTTTACAGGCTGTTCTCTCATCAGATCCCAAAAGGCTGAGTTCAGGTGTGATGAGGGAGGGAAAAGAAAGGAGGGAGGTTATGAAGACACACCAGAGCTAAGGCAGACAGCCAGGGCTCCAGAATGACCAGGCCCCAAGCTACAGTCTGCCCAGTATGGAGAACCAGGTGCCAGAGGAAACAATTAGGAAAGCAGAACAGGAAGGAACCCTCCCATTAAACCCATTTATTTAGAAAGAGCAAAAAAAAAAACAAAAAACTGGCCGGGGCAAGAAGTCAGAGCTATGTCTGTCTCTCTCTCACACACACACACACACACACACACACACACACCCCACACACATATACATACACATACACACACACACATCATGATTGATCACTCACTGTTAACTTTTCAAACCCCTTTCAAATTCATTAACATTCTTTTCTTTCTTACACTCCCCTCCCCTCATCCCCAATTATAATTTCTATTAAAATAGAAACTCGGACTCCTGAATCCTTACAAATCTACAGCTCCAGCCCAGGGGTCTCTCCTCAGCTATATCTCTGCTTGGATGATACCAACACCTAACCCTCAAACTCATCCACCCTCCCCCCAACAACTATAAGCAAGAAACCCTGAAGTCCTCTTGGGGAGAACAAGGTTCAGTAACAATCTATCACCAAATTTTGTCACTTCTTTCTTTGCAGAGTGTTCTCAGACTCAGCTTAGAACCGGGGTCCCCCCACAGCACCCACTCCAGTACAGGCAGGCCTATACATTCACAGCCGCCATTAATCCATCCTAACTAAAAGCCTTCCCTAAGACACTATTTTCACCATTTCATTGATGAGGGGCCTATTCTTATCCTCACCCCATTAGAGAGTCATAGAATGATATTGCAGGGAGCTCAGAGATAGTTGAGTATTATTACCCTACTTAATGGTCTCAAGAGAGAGAAAATGACTGGTCCAAAGTCACTTGGATGGCAGATGGCAAAAACCCAAGTCATTGGATTTGTGTCAAAAGTTCTTTCCATTATAATGTGCTGCCCTAGTGGATTTTCCCTTCTTATTTCCTGACTGCAATGGGCCCCACTGAATGCTTGGAAATGGTGTGGAATGGAGCTGAATATGCCCTTTCCCCCTCTTTCACTTCAAGCCCCAACCCAGTTCCTATAAAGCCCAGGAAACTGAGCCCCCAAACAAGGTGGAGGGGGTGTGGAGTGAGCCCCTAAACACAGATCATAAATGCATCCATATCTCCCCAGTGGACTAAATATTGATGGGTAAGAATTCAATCCTAGACAGAACTCTCCCCACCCTGCCCCCAGCACTCTTGGGCTTTCCATTCCACAACACATCTTCAGAAAAGAGAAACTCATTTTAATATTAGAACAAAATGCAAATAAAAAAGGAAGGTCAATCTTTGACATCTCTCCATCCTAATCAGCACAAGATAGATTCCCAAACCAAGTAAAAATAATTTGTAAATGCTGCTGCTTCTGGTTATCGACATCAAGCTCTCCTTTCATAAGCACAGGAAACAGAGTTGGTGGCAAGGTTGAACATGTCTCAGAGTGATGAAGGGAATTCCCAGGCAATCACACCCTCCATTTTCCAATTTCCAACAAACACCAACTAAGCACTTCTTATGCAGAAGACTAGGGGGCCAGGACCAGCATGGAGTAGTGAAGAGAGGGATGGTCTTGGAATTACAACCCCAGGGATAAAGTCCAGCCTGTGTGACCTCAGACAAGTCACTCAATCTTTCTGTACTGGTCCCAGGCAGTTATTAGGTGGCTGAAGCAGATGGAGTGCGGGCTCAGAGTCAGGAAGATGAATCCTCCTGACTTCAAATCTGGCCTCAGACACTTACTAGCTATGTGACCCTGGGCAAGTCACTTAACCTGTTTGCCTCAGTTTCCTCACCTGTAAAATGAGCTAGAGAAGGAAATGGCAAACCACTCCAGTATCTTTGCCCACAAAACCCCAAATGGGGTCACAAAGGGTCAGGCAAGACTAAAACAACTGAACAACAAGCAGAGTATCTCTGTCCATCTGCATTGGCAGGGTAGGAATTCCTTGTGAGATCTCCCTCCATTAATGAAAGCACAAGCCTGAACCTTCCTCCCTCCCTCCCTCCCTCCCTATATGCTGGGGATAAAATACAAAACAAAAACAGCCCCTGCCCTCAAGGAACTTAGAATCTCGGGTCTCCCACCCACAGTTTAAGACGTGAGTGGAAAAAGTTTAAGAAGCCCTGTACTAAAAGAATAAACCACGTACATAAAGAGGTACATAAGGGGTAATTTGAGGAGGGATAGAACACTGACACCTGGGAAATCAGGAGAGGCTTCCTGTAGGAGGAGGCAGCATCTGAACTGAACACAGAGGAAAAATGAAGATTCTGAGAGACAGACATAAAGAACCAGCACATTTCAGGAATGGAGAGGGCTTGTGAGAAAGCATGGAAGAAAAGGAGTTTCAGTCTAGGGAAACAGCTAATAAGACAGTGTGGCTAGAATCTGTAGTAGATGGAAAAGGTCGATGGAATGGGAAATAAGTCTGGAAAGGCACGTAGAGGACCTCAAATAACAGGCAGCTAAGTGTTGTACTGAATAATGAACTGGACCTGGAAGGCAAGAAGGCCCCAGGTTCAAAATAGTAACTGCATCAGGATAAATCATTTAACCACCTGTTTCCTTATCTGTAAAATGGGTATAACAATAGCATCTACCTTCCAGGGCTGTTGTGAGAATCAAAAGATAATACACAGAAAGCATTTTTCAGACCATAAAGTATTAAATAAATGTTAGCTATTAATAGGCCAAGAGGTTTGTACGTCATCCTATTACAAGCCATAGAGAATCACAGAAGTTTTTTTGAGTAAGGGAGTGACACAGACCTGCACTTTGGGGAGAAGATTTTGGCACTTGGGTGGGGGATGAATTGAAGAGGGAAGAGATTGGAAGCGAGAAGACCAACTAGGAGGTTTTTTAAAATATCTCTTCCTCCCTCTCCCCACTTTTTCCGCTCTCCTTTTATGGATTGTCTTCTCTCCCTGGAATGTAAGCTCCTTGAGGGCTTTTTTCCTACTTGCCTCCATATTCCCACACCTTTAAAGGGACAGTAGCTCACTTAATAAATGTTTATTGAGTAACTACCTAGAATGGTACGGTCCAGAGGGAATGAGGGCCTAAATTAACATAATGGCTGTGTGCTAGAGAGAAGGGGATGGATCCAAGAAGACTTAACAACTAATTAGGAAATTAGGGTTGGGTGGGAGAAGGAGGGGAGGTTGTAGACCTGGGTGCCTGGGAAGATGATGGTGCCTCAACAGAAATAAGGACATTTCGTAGAAAGTTTGGTTTTTGAGACACCTACAAGATATCTTGGGAGAGAGGCATTTAGCCCCATAGGTCAAGGACCAACAACTTAAACAATTATTCCTTCCAAATCACAACTTTCACCATCGAGGTTTCCACATGCTGTGGGTTGGCACAAGAAATTAAATGGGAATTTTGGGGGAATTTTGCAGACGCTGCAGACAATACTTGAAGGCCAGAAGACAACAAAGAAAAAATTTAGAAACTCAGAAATGTATAAAATATATCTAAAGTACTGTATAATATTAACACCCCATAAAAGAAAAAGAAAAAATTTAGACTTCTTTGCTGGTATAAAGGGAAGGCCAAAAAATTTTATTAGATTTTCCAGATTTCGGGGGCACCACGCCCCTAGCCTCCGTGATGTGGAAGGGATAACCGTACGCTGGAAATATTCCCATTAGTCCATGCACAGAGGCCCAACTGGCCCCTCAACCTTTCACAACCCTCTGAGATCCAAGAACCGTCTACAGATTTATTCATCCAGTTCTAGCACATGGGGAAAGGCTGGAGAATCAGAATCCTTCAGAGGGCCTCATGACTACCCTGTCACCCCTGGCCAGCTAGTACCAGAGCCAAGCCATGCATCCTCAGGCATCCAGACTCAAGAATCACAGGATTTCTAGCTGGAAGGGACCTTAAGGATTTTTGAATCCTAACTTTTAAAATTAAATTTAAATCTAGACTAATCTTCTCATTTTGCAGTTGGTCTAGGAGGCAGAATCATCAATTTTCACAGTTAGAAGGGACTTCAGAGACCTCAGTCCAACTTGTACCTCAACTTTCCAAATTCCCTTTACTCATATCCCAGAAAAGTATTCCTCTAACCTTGGTATACAGACTAGTGAGAGGGAACCTGCCATTACCCTAAGTGGCCCATTTCATTTTGGACAGTTCTAATTGTTGAGAAATGTTCCCTTACACTAAGCCTAAATCTGCTATTTCACAACTTCCAACCACTACTGTCTTCTGATTCTAAGCCAGAAAAAAAAAAGTCCAATTCTCTTTCTACATGGCAGCCCTTCAAATAGTTGAAGAAACTAATCATGTTTCCTCCCAAGTCTCTTCTTTTTTTAGGCTAAACATCCTTAGTTCTTTCAACCAACCTCCATATGGCACGCTCTTGGGATACGTCCACCATCTTGGTCACCCCCCTCTTTGGATTCATTCTGACTTCTTAATATCCTTCCTTAATTAATATGTATCCTCCAAAAAATGTGGCAGCCAGAACCAAATACAGTACTCCAAATATGGTCTGACCAAAATAGAATATTTTAGAAGCAGCGCCTCCTTAGTCTTGGATACCACCCCCCTCTAAATGCACTCAAAAGCTCCCATGGCTATTCTGATTGCCACATCACACTGTCCATTCATCTTGAGCTCAAAGTCCACTAAAACTCCCTATCATTTTCACCTACCTCTCCCCGATCTTGTACCTGTGAAGTTGATTTTTTGAAACGACACTTAGGACTTTATATTCTTATCCACTGAATTTCATCATATGGGATGAAATTATATTATAGAGGCAACCCTGTACTATAATATCGGTGGTGAAGTGGATAGAGCCCTGGCCCTGGGATAGGAAGATTCGAGTTAATATGTTTATCAGTGACTCGAATAGAAGAATCCCACCTAAGACACTTACTAGTGTCCCTAGGCACATCACTTAAAACTTCTGAACGTCTGCCTCCGTTTCCTTAACTATAAAATGGGAGGAATAAGGGCATCTACCTCCCAGGGTTGTAGTGAGGATCAAATGAACCATTTGTGAAAGTGCTTAGCGCAGTGCCTGGCACACAGCAGGTGCTTTTTAAATGCTTAATCACTTCCCCTTTCCTTTAATAGATTTGGCAGGATGTTCTAGCCCAAGGGTGGGGAACCTGCAGCCTCAGGGCCACATGTGGAACATGAGGTTTGGATTCAGTCAAAGGGCCGCACTTGAGGACCTGGAGGGCCACACATGGCCTCAAGGTTGCAGGTTCCCCACCGATGTTCTAGCCTGTCAAGACCTTACTGGATCCTGACTTTCACCCAGAGTTTGTTATCCTTTCCAGTCTGCAAACCTGATAAACACATCATTTATTCTTCTATTCAAGTCACTGATAAACATATTAAACGGCCAGGGGTAAGAGCAGAGGCCTAACAGACTGCCCTAGTGACCTCCTCCCAAGGGGATAATTAAGGACCACTCCTCGCATCCAACTGTCCAACCAGTTTCCCGTCTTGTTGTACAGTCGTGTCCCACTTTCTGTGATTCCAAGGACCACAGCACACCCATGCTATGATCTGGGGGGTTTTCCTGGCAAAGATACTGGGGTGATTTGCCATTTCCTTCTCCAGTGGATTAAAGCAAACAGAGGTTAAGTGATTTACTCAGGGTCACACAGCTAGTAAGTGTCTGAGGCTGGGTTTGAACTCAGGTCTTCCTGACTCTAGGCCCAGTGCTTTATCCACTGAGCCACCTAGGTGCCTAGTTCCTAATCTACTTGTCTATCCCACATCTTTCCATCATATCTACAAGAATCAGCTAAGATTTAGGTAAATGATCCTGACAGTATCCTTCTTGATCTACCACCAGTCTGGTAACTGCAAAAAAGAAAAGGTGGGAGGAGGTTTGTTTGACTTGACTTGTTCTTGATAAAGTCATGTTGACTTATCCTTTGTTTCCGAAGGTAGCTGGGTAGCACCCACCTGCCCTGGGAGGTAGGGGTCATTACATTATCCCCATTTTATAGTTTAGGAAACAGAGGTTAAGTGACTTGCCCAAGGTCACACTGCTAAAAAGTAGGATGCATTTCATTTTTCAGCCCAGCTCTACTGCTGCCACATACAAAAGGCCATTAGGAGATCCCTGCTAGGAATAACACCTGCCCAAGGTGACACAGCTAGGTCAAGGCTGGTGCTCATATCCAGACTTTGTCTCTCAGTCTCAGATCTTCCTGATTCCAAGTCCAGTACCACCTAGCTGCCTTAAATTATAATAACTAGCATTTTTAAAGCCCTTTAAAGTTTGCAAAGTGCTTTACAAATATTAACTCCTTTATCCTCACAATAATCCTATAAAGTAGGTGATATTGTTATCCTCCCTTTACATATGAGGAAACTGAGGCAAATAGAGGTTAAGTGACTTGTCCAAGGACATATAGTCATTAGGTGTCTAAGGCTGTATTTGAACTCTGGTCTTCCTGACTCTAGGTCCTATGTATGCTCTAGGCACTGCAGTACCTAGCTTGGAACTTATCAGCTCTTTTAGGTCTAATTATCATTTACATATCAGACTGCCAGAGCGCGCTCTCTCTCTCTCTCTCTCTCTCTCTCTTTCCACACACACACACACACACACACACCTGCCCCTCAGGTTTATAACCTCAGTGTCACCCTCCATTTCTCACTTCTGTACCATCACCCCCACTCTCATATCCAATCAATTGCCTGGTCTTGTTTCTACCGGCACAATATCTCTGGACTCTGTCCCCTTCTCACTACTGGCACAGTCACCACTTGGGTTCAAGCAGTGTCCTCTCATCTGGAAACAGCTTCCTGATCCGTCTCCTTGCCTCATGTCTCTCCCCCTTCAATTCATCCCCCACAGCTGCCCAAGTAACAAAGTGCGACACTGACCATTTTACTCTCCTGCTCAAAATGCAGCAGCTCCTTATTATGACTAGGAGGGAAGAGAACCTCTTCTGTTTGGCTTTTTACAACCTCAGACTTACCTATCTGGCCTTATTACACATCACTCCCCTTCACACACTCTCCTTCTTACTATTTTTTACATGTAGTACTCTATTTTCCA
Organism: Vombatus ursinus; assembly: GCF_900497805.2. Taxonomy (NCBI): domain Eukaryota; kingdom Metazoa; phylum Chordata; class Mammalia; order Diprotodontia; family Vombatidae; genus Vombatus; species Vombatus ursinus. The sequence goes on along the minus strand of NW_020954719.1, from coordinate 9,990,181 downwards.
TCTATGTGCCTTTGACTCTGGTGGTCTCTCCTGCCTGGAATGCCATCCCTCACCTCCACCTCACAGAATCCTTAGTTTCCTTTAAGCATCAGCTCAGTTTCCACCTTCTCCATGAAACCTTACACCCTCATCCCCCTGGCTGCTACAGTCCTCCCACAAAATCTATTTAAAATATACCTACATATTCCCATCTTATCTTCCCTGACAGCATGTAAGCTCCTTGAGGGCAGGGACTGTTTTTCTCTTGGCTTTGTATCCCCAGCACCTAAAACAGTGTCTAGCACTAAATAAATGTTTGCTAATTGACTGAATGATTGCAAGATGTCTGACACAATTCCAAAGGATGCTAGATGAAAAATACTCTCCAGCTCCAGAGAAAGAACTGATGAACTCTGAGTGCAAATCAAAGCAGATTTCTTTTTTGCCTTTTTAATTTTTGTTGTTTTAGATTTTGGTCTGTTTTCTTTTGCAACATGGCTAATATGGAAATATGTTTTAAAAGACTGCATGTGTATAATCATTATCAAATTGCTCGCCTTCTCAAGGAGGAGCAGAAGTGAGAGATTCAGAACTCAAAATTTAAAAAAAATTATTGTTAAAAATCTTTTTTACTTGTAATTGGGAAATATTTAATGAAATAAATAAAAACATATTAAATAAAAAAAGAATCATGTCTGGCAGGCTTGTCAATCACAGCCCCCATTTCTTCCAGGGTTCCCTGGGATGGGGGTCATTTGGACACGATGATTTAAGTTCAAAGACAGCTGGGTGCTCCTACACACTCTCTACTTATCTTTGGTCTCAATCCCAAATTCAACATTTTTGTTTCATCCTTTCCAGTCACTCTCCTTGAACAGAGAAAATAGGAGCAAGGTGAGGCAAACAGTTCTACTTTCTCTCTGTCATTTGTTATCATTATGCTATCCACCTCTACCAACAATCTAATCCCTTCTCTTTGACAACATTATTTATTTTAAAGACAAAAAAACCTTCTTTTTATTGTCTTCACTTAGTGCTCCTGACACTATTCTCTCCAATTGCCTGTCACCCTTTTGTATTCATCTTTCCCTTGCACCTATCTTTGAAAAATATGTCAGTTGGATAGATCTTCATGCATCCAAATCGATCTCCTTAGACAATTTGCCCTTTTCCACATCAGAATTATTGCACTTAGTTGAGAGCTTCCTGTCTCTCACAGGCTAACTTCCCAGTAGAATTTTATGTTGTAGAAAATTCATAGCAACACTCCTTTATGATAACAAAAAACTGGGAGGGGGGGGAGCAGATGCCCATCAACCAGCGAAAGACTGGAAAAAAAAAGATGGCATATGGATATAGAGGAATATTGTAAGAAATGACGCATATGAGGGATTCAGAGAAGCGTAGGCAGATTTGTAGGAACCAATGCAGAGAAAAACAGGCAGAACTAAGACAATGACTAGACACACTGACTACAGCAATGAAAATGAAAATAGACAAAGTCAAACTTTGAGTGAAAGAAAAACCAATTCTCTGTCCCCAGAGAACAGAGAATTAAACCTATTTCTCTCCTCACAGCAGAGAGGCAGGGAACTAGAAGGTTAGAGTGTGGTATAAACTTTCAGATCGAGTCACTCACTCTATCAGACAGAGGATTTTACTTAATTATTACTCTTTGTCAATCTCTGGGGAAAGTGCTTTGAGATTCCCTGCCAATTCAATTCAATGAACATTTATTAAGCGCTCACTGTGTAAAAAGCACTGTGGTAGAGAGTGAGGGGCTTATAGTTGAAGAAGGGAGTATGATACTCAAATAACTATAATGCCAAATAATCCATGATAAGTGCACAAGAAAAGAATCAAGAAATTCACCCTCAAGGATAAATCCTAGTATTCAAGGCCTCCCACAATCTGGTTTCTCAGTATTGCTTCAGTCCCAGACAAACCATTCTTCTCACTGCCCTTGAAACATACCACCTTGCAATAACATCTCTTTTGCTAAGGTCTTATTAGGATAATTATTTAGATCCTTTACTTTTATTTGTTAAACTTTTCCAATTCAATTTAAGTCAACAAACTCCAGTTAAGCATCTGTGTGCAGAGTACTGAGATAGACACTAGAGAGATGCAACATTGAGATACAACACAGATCCTGCCCTCATGGACCCTACAGTCTAATAGAGGTAAATGTCCCCAGCACAAATAACTGTAATAAATATTATTATATGTGAACATTATATTAAAATATAATACATTAATATTTGATAATATTATATGTAATAATACGGGAAAGAAAGATCATTACCAAGTACGGGAGGAAGTAGAGTATCGTCCAAGAAGGCTTTCCATGGGAGGTTGTGTTTGAATTGGTTTATAAAAGCGAATGGGAGAAATTTAGCAGGCAGAAATGGAGAGCAGGGGCATCACTCCAATGTTTGTCTAGTCTTCTGAACTAGATCATAAGTTCCTAAAAAGAATCCTACATATGAAGTTATGAAATCTAACTTTTAGCCCTAACTACTAACTGTGTATCTTTGAGCAAATCAGTGAAACTCTCTGGGAAGAAGGAGAAGGAGAAGGAGGAGGAGGAGGAGGAGGAGGATGAAGGAGGAAGGGGAAGAGAAAGAGACGAAGGAAGAAAAGGAGGAGGAGAAGGAAGAGGAAAAGGAGGATGAAGGAGAAGGAGGATGAAAGAGGAAGAGGTGGAAGAGAAGGAAAAGAAGAAGAAGAAGAAGAAGAAGAAGAAGAAGAAGAAGAAGAAGAAGAAGAAGAAGAAGAAGAAGAAGAAGAAGAAGATATTGTTGTTGTTATTGGACTGGATTGTAAGACTTCCTTCTGACTCCATGACGGCAAAGATTCTATTAAGGACATAACTCAAGAGACCTGAGGTCTTGTCCCAGCTCTACCAGCAGCTTGCCGAGAGGCCTTGGGCTTTGGCTTCCTCATCTTTGAAATGAGGACTGGGGCCTTGGTTACCATTTTCATAGGGTTGCTATAAGAATGAAAGCCACAAACAGGTTCAAAAAAAGCCCATACCGAAGAGAGGTCCTATTAACTCTAGCTGATGGGTCCAGCTGGCTGACAGTAGGGAACAGAGACAGAGAGGTAGGGATCTCAGGCTGGGAACTGAGACAGGTGTGTCCTCAGCTCTCTCCCAGGCCTTGAAACCTCTCTAGACCCATATCCTTTTTCTTTTCCTCCTTTCAATTTTTAAATTTGTATTTCTCTTTTTCAGATTATTGGTCATTTCACATTGACTCTTTGGCCCCACAGAAACCTCCCTGGTCACAAATCTGTACATATGAGCAAAAGAAATCTAGGCGCTGACCATGTCTGCAAATGGCTATCTTGTTCCCCACATCTACATTGCCGCCTCTCTGCCAGGAGACAGAAATCACACTTTCCCATCAGTCCTCTGAAGTCACAATTGGTCACTGCAATTGGGCAAAGTACTAAAGTCTTTCAAAGTTGTTTTCCTTAACTTCATTGTGGCCACTGGGTATATTGTTCTCCAAATTATGACTCTGTTCTGTATCCGAATTCTTCACGCTAGTTGTTTCTTATGGCACAAAAATAATTCACAATATGCTTGTATCAGACATTTCCCAATTGATGGGCACCCACTTTGTTTCCAGATCTTTACTACTACAAAAAGCATCTGCACATACATTTCTGTACATATTGGGTTAGGTTTTACATGACTGCACATGTATAACCTATGTCAGATTGTTTCCCATCTCAGGGAAGGGGCAGGGGAGTGAGGGATAGAATTTGGAACTCAAAACTTTAAAAAAAAAAGTACATATGGGGTCTTTCCCTCTGTCTTTGAACTTCTTGGGGTATATCAAATGACATATATGCAAAACATTTTGCAAATCTAGAAGTACTATGTAAATATTATCATGGTCATTGTCATCATCATCATTATATCTGGTTCCACTTTCTACTGGAACTAAAAATTAATAAAGCTGCCTCCTTTCCCTCCCTTGGAGCTGGGGATAAGAAATAGGTGGTACCTATAAATATTTCTAGCTTTAGGCTAGACTTCAGTAAGAACTTAAAGAGTGGAAAGCCAGTAAACATAGGGCTAATGGGTTTCTCCTTCCCAAGTTACCTTAAAGGTTGAGAATTCTGTCTCTCAATTCACACTAACCCCACCTTATTCCCCATCTGTCTGGTCAGAAATTTGGCTTGGCTCCTGGAACAACTCTTGTCCTCTCCCTCACGCCAGGGTCTCACGCCACCTTGCAGACCCCATGCCAAGTTCCACAGTCTTTCCCTCTGCCCCCTCACCAAGGCCACCACCCAGAGGAGGTGGGCAAGATTTCAATTCCCAAAATAAAAACCTTCTGATAGCAAGATACAGCCGGAAAGACTGAGGCATTTTCCTATTGTTAAAGTATTTTTAGACCCAGGCTCTGGATTTGTTTAGAGACTCACGTTCAAAAGGGGAAAAAAAGGGGGAGAGAGACAGAGAAAGGGAGAGGGAGAGGGTGTGTGTGTGTGTGTGTGTGTGTGTGTGTGTGTGTGTGTGTGTGTGTGTGTGTGTGTGTGTGTGAGAGAGAGAGAGAGAGAGAGAGAGAGAGAGAGAGAGAGAGAGAGAGAAGTGCATACGTAAAGAACTCTAGTTAATTCCATGTCAGAGCTGAACCCCTGGCCCAGCTCCCAGCCCCACTGCTACTCCAGGGAATGTGTTTTGTGGTGAGGAGTCTGGCATTCTTTCAGCTTTTGCTCCAAGGGCACAAGGAACCAAGGGAAAAGGCAGATGAAGGAATCAGTTAGAAGACCCAGGTTGGGGGAAAAAGTACATCAGAAGGCTGAAAACTCTAACAGACCCCCAAAAGCCAAGGGGACTTAGAAACCCAAGGTGACTTGTTAAATAAAACACTGAGATTTCCCAAAGGTCTTTTCCCTTGCTTTTCAAACAAAACTGTCCTTTATGTAGCCCAGGCAGAAGAGGAACAGGGGAAGGAGTTTATCTACTGGTTGAAACTCTAAGGGATTGGCCCCAGAGCCTATCTACTAGAGCATTTTCCAGCTCTAAACGTGGGAAGTTCATGCAGGCCTAACCTGCATCCCTCCTATTATGGTTCCAGTATACTCATTCATTCTCATTTGGTCCTCAGTAAAAAGTAACAAGTACTGCATCCCAACAATCGTTCCCTCCCCTTTGTCCCCTTCCTCTCTTCCTTATATGCTCATGGCTACAGCAGAGATCAGATGGAAAGGAATTACAAATCCTGTGCTTTCATTTCCCTGTCCCCACAACTCACCAGCCTCCTCCTAGTGGTCTGTTTCTGGCTTAGAGATCCTCAGTCAACAAGCAAGGAGGGTCCAAGGGATTGGGGCAGGGGGCAGAGGGAGGGAAGTGCGTGCCTCCCTGATCTCTGGGAGAGGCAGGTAAGAGGCTGGAGGGAAGGAGAGTGGCTGCCTTCAGCTGGTCCTCCAGCCCACGCCAGGTGAATGGGGATGCCTGGGATGTGAAGAGATCGGGATCCTGGGGCTATTTGTAAGCGGGAGTGTCCTGGTCTGTTTATATAGCAGAAACCTGAGCTGAGTTCTCTGGGGTAGGGGAGGCGGGGAGGAGTGAGGAGAGGAGCCAACCTAGGGTCCCTCTTGGTTAAGAGTTTGAATTTGGCTCAGGTCAGCAAGAGCCCAAAATACTCAGTTGACAGGGTAGCCGGGTGGCCCTTGTGTGAGCAGGAGCTTGGGCCGGGGCCCAGTTCCTAGTAGACAGGTGCCCACGTCACAAGACCAGCAGCTTTGGGGACTCACGGGGCCTAGGGTTGGCAGGCTCAGCAGGGTGGCCTTGGCACTCCCTTAGTCCCGGAGGTGGGGGGAGGAAAGGAGGGAGGGCAGGGGTATTCCACGCCACCAGCCAACAGGATAAAGACAGATCTGTAGAACTCGCCTTTTTGTCCCCAAATAGTGGACCAGCTGGAAAAATCTGGTACACAGCCTGGGAAGAAGATAGAGGGAGGAAAAGGAGAGAGAACTAGGGGTAAAGGGGTAAGGCAGTGGCAACCTCATCTTCATGGGCTCTCTTGGGCCCTGTTCTAGACCGGGCCCCCCAGGCTGCAACCATCTGCCCCATCCGGATGACTGTAATGCCCCTTCCCCTGACCCTTGCCAGAGCATGAAATACATTCAAGTGGGCTGATAGAACAGAACCTGTTGCCTGAAGCCAAGGGGATACCCTTCCCAGAATCACCTCTCCCAAACCGGGAAGCCCCACATGGTAAGGATCTTTCCCCCATCTCCCTGGAACTGAAAACAGCCTGGCCTTTTTGCCCTCCCCAGAGTTTCTCACTCCATACAACACAGACCTCCTTGAGTGAAGCCGGTCAGCAGTCTAGAAATATGCAGGAGGTGGTAACCCAGGGGAATGGGCTGGGGAGAAGGGACCCCCTGAACTCTCCTCTCCCCCAGCTCCGGGACCAGAGGTGTCCTAGAGGCACAAGACAAGCCACCTTGGATGGGAAAAGAGACTCCAGGGGGCTATCTGTGTGGACCCCAGGAAGGACGACGCCTGGCTGTGTGGCTATTCCCTAACCTCTGACTCATTATCTGAATTGATGAGACCTGGATAGTCTTGCCTGCCTGTTTTTGGCCCTGACAGCTCCACTCCCTAGGCCAAACTGTATCTTCCCTGGGGGCCCTAGAGTATCATAAGCCTAGGGAAACCCAGCAGCCAAGTGCCTCCTTCCCTAGAAACCCCAGCCCTGGACTGGGAGTTAAGATGACACAGGATCGATGTTCATCTGGAGGTTTCAATGATCTACACTTCTGCAAGATTATCAGTTGAGCCCAGGAAAAGACCTCAGGGCTCCTCCAGTCTATCACCCACATCCATTTTACAGATAAGGAAACTGAGGCCCAGGGAAGTAACTTGCCTTGCCTAAGGTCATACAGGTAGCAAAGTGGTCAAACTGGAACCTGAACCCAGATCCTCTGACTCCAGTCCCAGGGCTTTCCCCACTCAACCCTATGATCCATGACTCAGGTTCGAGTTTCCACCTCTGCTACTAACCAGCTGTATGGGTAAAATGGCTAAATTTACAGGGTAAATTGATTCACCCTTCTGGGTCTCAGTTTCCTCATTTGTAAAATAGAGAGACTTAGACTAAATAATGCCTGAAGTCCCTTCCAGTGTTAAGATTCTATGATTTTTCCCAAGTGACTGAAGGATATTGTAGATGGGGATGGGGGGAGGTGAGGGGTGTATGTCCTGACCCTTGAACCAGCTCTGAAAGAGCTGCCTTCTCTCTTTCCTCCCTTCCAGAAACAAGACTGTGCTCCTATCTCCACAAGCTTAAAGCTCCTGACACCCCCGGAGTCGCTGGCCCTTGTGACAAGTATTCCCCGTTGCCCTACCCCTCACCCCAGGCACATGCCACCACAGGATAACAGCTGCTGCCATCCCTTCTCACTGTGCCCTACCCCAGAGTTAGGAACTCCTAATTCCCCACTCTGTCCCGACTCCTTCCCCCAGCTTACCCTGGGCTACCTCTCCACCCCCACCCTCACTCTCGCTCTCCCACTGTGAGTCTGTCTTTTTTCCACTGAGGTTATCAGAATTTCCTGATAGATAGGGTTTTCTTCTTCCAATCTCCAAATCATATCCACACCATGGTGTGGCTCAGGTCTCCAATACCTACCTTTGGCATAAGATCCGAAAGGCACTGGTGGTTTCCTCTGCACAGCCTACTGCCCCTTCCCTCCCACCGTGAACCCAGTACGAGGGCCCACAGATGCCCCTGATGCCCCTACCTGGGGATGGGCTCCACTCACAAGCAGAGGCAGTCTTGAGACTGGAGGGGCTGGAGGGGAGGACAGAGAAAGATGGGAACTTACCCCGCAGTTCTGCAGATTAGGTTATATTCAGGACATTTGTGAAGCATTCCAGGCCTGGCAAAGAGGGACAGAGAGGCCAGGAGACTTGGGGTGGGGGGCCCTGGCCTGGGGCCACCATGGCTGCCTGTGGAGAAAGAACAAGAGTGAGAAGAGAGACAGGGATCCAGCTGGTTGCAATCACCAGAGGCCCAGCCAGGAAACAGGCATGAGTGGGAGCTTGGCAAACAGCAGGAACAGACGTAGGAGCCCAATAGTGGGGGGACAGTGGGTGGGCAGGAGAAAGGAGGGAAGGGTTGAGGTCAGCACACAGGGGCCTCCCTGGGCCATGTGTCAGCACCCACATAGATCATGCTGCTGGAACCCCAAACTCCTCAGAGGGCCATGTGGTAGACCCAACGACAACGAAATAAAACAAAGTAGACCCAAGAAGGGGTTCAGCCCCAACTCAGACCTTGGTGACCACTTCGAGGACTCTCCCAGGGGTGCTCAGGGCTGGGAGCCAGAACCCTCCTTCTGCACAGCAGCTCAAGTGACCACAGCTGGAGTGAGGATGGGGAGGGGTGTTTGGGGAGGGGGTATGGATGAAAAATGGGGCAGGGATCCAGATCTTAAACCTCCAGGGGTTTGGAAGAACAGACATAGGAGCTGGGCTGAGGGCAAGTGTGGAAGGCCTCCTTCCTCCCGAAGAACAAGCATGGTTCCAGAAATCTCCTGTCCCTGCCTGATCCAGCCCCAGCAGACAGAAAGCAGCGTTACCACCTCAAAGAAGCTGATTTTGCCATGAATGGAGGCCCAGATTAGAGAGAGGCTCCAGGTCAAAGCAGGAGAAGGGGCGGGAAAGACCTGAGTCCCCGACTCCCTTTCCCAGTCCCTAAGGGGAGACTGATCCTTAGAAGGTAGCAAGCATCTTTCTCTCTTTATTAATCAGGCAACCGGACTGTTCCCTTCTGTCCTGAACCCTGCCAAGATCCAGCCAGGGCTGGAGATGAGGGAGGGCTGGCAGGAGTTAGGAGGGAGAATGTAGGAGAAAACTGCTCAATTGTTTGCTTCAACCCAACGTGTCCTAGACTATCCCCATTTTATAACCAATCCTCCCTATTCCAAGCCAGTGCTCTTCTCTCTAGGCCTGAGCTTGTAGGTGGGGGATGGCCAGCAGCCAAAAGTCTGGCTGTGGCCAGTTATCTTGCCTGCCTTCCTTTCCCAGACCTGGGATCTGGGCTGGAGAAAGGGAAACAGATATTCAGATATTTCCATGACAAGGAGGAGGGGGGAATAAATGGGGACCTGTGGAGCTGTTGGGCAATGAGGCACATGCCAGGGGCCTAGGGCTGGGGTGAGAAGCAGCTGGGCTCTATTAGCTACCTGAGGGGTAAAAGATCCCAGCCCTCTCTTAACTGGAAAGACCCAGGGCTCCAATGACAAGAGAAGCATTCCTCAGTCTTTTTGGGGGGGGGGGAGAGGCAAATGGGGTTAAGTGACTTATTCAGGGTCACACAGCTAGTGAGTGTTATGTGTCTGAGGTCGAATTTGAATTCAGGTCCTTCTGACTCCAGAACTGGTGCTCTATCCACTGTGCCACCTAGCTGCCCCCATTCTTCAGTCATCTTTACAGTGAAGTACCCCTGCCCTCTACCCTCCACCTCCTTTGTGAATTCAAGGCTCCAACTCTTGGCCCCAGACTGAAACCTGGAGCTTTCTTGATTGATGAGCACTCACCATGTCTACAGATCATTAAAGAAATGGCTGGTGAACCAGGGAAACGGGGATTACCAAGGGCCAAGTGTGGTCATGCCAGACTCCCTTCACTGTATTTTTTGATGGGATTACAGAAGTGTGGGATGCTGTGGATACAGTCTACCTAGATTTTTAAAAACCTTGTGATAAACTATTTCATACAGTTCTTGCAAAGAAGATGGAGTTCTATGGTTGATATCAAAGCAGACGGATTCTAGAACACTTTGGATAGCCAGACTGCAGAGTTGTTTTCAGGTGCTAAACACCAAAGTGAGAGGAGGTCTCCAGTGGAGTGCCCCAAGGATCGATGCCTCTTAACAATATTATCAATGACTTGGATAAAGGAACAGATGTTATGTTCCCCAAATTTGCAGATGACATAAAACTGGGAAGAAGAACTAACAGCTGATGACAAGAATCAGGATCCAAAATGATGTTGGCAGGGGCAGCTGGGTGGCACAGTGGATAGATCACCAGCCCTGGAGTCAGGAGGACCTGAGTTCGAATCTGGTCTCAGACCAGACACTTGACACTTACTAGCTGTGTGAACCTGGGCAAGTCACTTAACTCCAATTGCTTTGCCAAAAAAAAAAAAAAAACAGAAAAAAATTGCTGTTGCCAGGCTACAGCACTGGGCTGAATTGAATAAGCGAAAGGCCCTAGAGACAAATGTAAAGTCTTTTACTTAGGTATCAAAAAATCAGCTTCACTAGTAAAAGATGAGGGAGGCAAGGATGTGCAGTAGTTGTCTAAACAAAGATCAGGGCACTCCAAGCTCAAGATGAGTCAGCAGTGTGATGGACCGTCAAAAAAGCTAAAACAATCTTGGGCTGCATTAAGAAGAGCATAGTTTCTAGGAACAGGGGGATGATGATACCCTTTTATTCTGCCTGGGTCAAGGATAGTGGATGGCCTTGAGTCCATGGCACGTGAGGATCAGGGATCAGGGGAAGGAACTGCCCTGTTTAACCTGGAGAAGAGAAGGCTGGGGCAGGAGAGGGGGAAGGGGAAAGAGGGAAGGCTGGAGCTGGGGATGGGTTCGTGATAGCAGTCTTTTTTTTTTTTTAAAGGCAATTGGGGTTAAGTGACTTGCCCAGAGTCACACAGCTAGTAAGTGTCAAGTGTTTGGTCTGAGACCAGATTTGGACTCAGGTCCTCCTGACTTCAGGGCCGGTGCTCTATCCACTGTGACACCTAGCAGCCCCTGTCACGATAGCAGTCTTGAAGTGTGTGAAGGGCAACCTTGCTTGGCCCCGGAGGGTGGGGCCAATGGCAACAGATAGAACTTACAATTTGCAAGGAGACTAATTTAGGCTCAACATCAGGACAAACTTCTTAGCAATTAGAACTGTCCAGAAGTAGAAGAGACTGCCTCATTAAGGACTGGGTCTAGAAGGTCTTGAAGGAGGGATTTCTTTCATACATGGGCTGGACCAGAAGGCCCCTTCCACCAGTCCACTTCTCGCTGTCATGTATCATCATCACCACCATGTTCCAGCTTCCACCTCTGACTGAGCTCTCAAGTTCTCAGCCTAGGACCCTGGGCTTCCAGGTGGTGAGCATTCACCACATCTAGCCCACACCCTGGCCCACCAGGCTACTTCCCATCCATCTACATGCCACCAGAACAGCACATTCTTTCCATCCCAACTTTCTAACTAACTCTGAGAAGAGTAATCAAATCTACCCTATCATTCCTCAAAAGAATATGTCCATCGATGGCCTCTAGACTCACATCAACATCCCTGTGACTCCTCTACTGAAAACTCTTTCCCAGCCAACACAATGCTAGGTATATTGTCTCCCAGTATTAGGACACAAGATCCTTGAGGGCAAAAACTGCAATTTCTTTTTATATTTGCCTACTCAGCATATAACCGTGTGTGTGTGTGTGTGTGTGTGTGTGTGTGTGTATGTGCACTCGAGCGCGCACAAAAAGTGATAAATAAGTGCACACAATAAGTGCACAAAAATAAGTGCACACAAAAAGTGATAAATAAGTGCATTTTCATTCATTTGGATAGGCTGTATGGAGTAGTTGGCCTTGGAATCAGGAAGACCTGTCCAGGTTCAAACCTGGCCTCTGCCCCATACTGGCTGGGCAACTCACCATCTCTCAATGCTCTAGGAAAATCTTTTAAGTCCAAAGGTAGCAGAGAAGGTTGGCAGCCTATAGCTTCACCTGGGGTGGAAGCAGAGGTGCCTTTCTCCCTCCCCCTCCTCCAGGGGGTGGGGAAGAGAGAATCCAGGCAATCTTTGCCAGCAGGGACCTATCCAGGTTATCGGCTGTCTCTGCTTCTGTCTCCTAGCTCCACTGTCATGCAGACCCCAAAATACAATCAGATTTCAGGGATCACCCAGGACACTCTTTCCTGTGGGTGTGTTATGATTGTCTTCATTTTATATTTGAGGAAACCGAGGTCCAGGGAATGGAGGTTCAGAAGCCATCCTTTTTGTCACTTAACTAGGAAATGTGCCTCGGGCACTGCCAAGTTTCCCAACAGTGTATAGTGTCCTTTCCCCCTTCCCCTACACTAGGTGGTAAAGTGGATAAAGTGCTGGACTTAGGGTCAGGAGATAAAATCCCACCTCAGATACTGCATGACCCTAGGCAAGTCACTTAACGCCGATCTCAGCCTTAGTTTACTCATCTGTAAATGGGGATAATAGCACTTACTTCACAACACGACCCAACGAGATAATATATATAAAAAGCTCTTTGCAAACCTGAAAACAATATATAAATGCTACATATTGTCAATAATAATAATAAACACAAGCAGATTTGTGTCCTAAAAAACTCCCAGACAGCTGCAATCATCTCTCCCTCCCCCGCTCCCTCCGAAGGAAAGTTCCTGCCCATTCAGCAGCAACCCACCACGTGCCCCGCCCCCCCGCCCCCGGCCGGTCAACAGGGCCATTCCACTGTTTGCTCCACCCCCATTTTCCAGCCCGTCTTCCCCAGTCTGTGACTTCCCCCCCTCACCTGGCCTGCTGGGGCTCCCCGAGCCTGGGCTCTGCGGGGTGCTAAGCCCTGCCCTGGAGGGATGCATTTCATTCTGCAGACACTGGCCCCCCACCCCGGGCAAAGGGGGAGAAGGCGGGGGTCGGAATGAGGATGGGAGGTCCGCTCCTTCCTCCTGTTCATTCTCCTCCTGCAGGGGCTGCCTCCAGCCTCGCGCCCCACAGTCGCCATTGACCCCCCCACCTTCTCCTCCACCCGCCAGCCAGCGAGCCAAAGGAGCCCCCGGCTCGGCTGTTCCCCGGCCTCTCATCCGCCCCTCCCCCTGCTCCCCAGCTCCAGCTCCGCGCGAGCCGCTGTTCCGGCAGTCGGTGCGCCTCCCACCGCAGGCAGGCGGGGGAGGAGTGACGCGCGCGCCCATTGACGTCTCCGGAATCCCGGCGGCGGTGGCGGCGGTGGCGGCTGCTTGCCTGCCACTGGAGCATCGCCCGCCTCAATGGGGCTAAAAATAGCTGCTCCCGGGCGGAATAGCCCCGCGCATCCGGCGCCCCGCCCCGCCCCACCCGGGCTACCCCCCGCCGTGCGGCACCCCAGGATCCCCACCTCCGCGCCCTTGCAGGTGACAGACCTTGGGGCCGGGCGAGGGTAGCTGCTCCACCATCCCGCCTCCCACCTTGGGAAGGCCTGGAAATTAAGGTGAATTAAGAGCCGCACTGGGGAGTAATGCAATTAATTAATTAATTAATTAATAGCGAGCAGGTTTGCAAAGTGCTTTCCAAATATTAATCCATTTTATTCTCACAACAACACTGGCACATAGGGTGATAATACTGTCATCTCCCTTTTACACTTGTGGAAACTGAAGAAGGCAGGTTAAGTGATTTACCCAGGGTCACACAGCCAGGAAAGGTCAGAGGACACATTTGAACTCAGTGGCTCCTGACTTCAGATCCAGCGCACTGCCTCCACCTAGCTGCAGACAGGTGGGAAACTGAGGCCCAGAGAGGTAGTAGGGGTGGGATTCGAACCCAGGTCCTTTGTCTCCAAAGCCAGCAATTGCTTTCTACACTTTGCTGTTCTGCAGTGAAGGTATCACACAAAGAAGTGTGCAGTGGGTAAAGGATTTAGGAACACCTGGGTTTAAGGACACATAGTAAGATAGCTAGTGCAGTGTCAAATACTTTATTAGCTCTCTGACCCTGGGCAAGTCACTTCACTTTTTTTTTTTTTTTAAATTTTTAGGCAATTGGGGTTAAGTGACTTGCCCAGGGTCACACAACTTGTGTCAAGTATTTGGTCTGAAGTCGGATTTGAACTCAGGCCCTCCTGATTTCAGGGCCGGTCCGCCACCTAGCTGCCCCCACTTCGCTTCTTTCTACCTCAGTTTCCTCACATATAAAATGGAGATAATAACACCTATCTCCCAGGGTTGTTGTGACGATGAAATGAAGTAGACATATCTCTTTTGCGTGTGTCAAGTGTTTTGCAAACCTTAAGTATATAAATAACTAGCTCTTATAGTTGCATGACCTTATCCCTCTCAGGCAATTCTCTAAGACCAAATAATTATACATAAGTTGAGGATCTGCATCAGTGGATGAAATTTCTACACCAATGAAATCACAAGACCAGACAGACATTCCCCACCACCCTCCATTGCATTTATTTTGATCCTGAGGCAGGGATCATTACCTCTGTTTTGCAGATAAGCAAACTGAGGCTCCGTGTACTGTTTCTCTCTCTCTGTCTCTGTCTCTGTTTCTGTCTCTGTCTCTGTCTCTCTCACTCCCTCTCTCCCGTGTGTGTGGGTGTGTGTGGGTGTGTGTGTGTGTACATGTTGGGTCTCCCACTAGAATGTAAGTTCCTCTAAGTCAGGGACTATTCCCATCTTGGTTTTCCAGTACCTGGTACAATGTACCATGCATGATAATCCCTTAGTAAATACTCCTTGATTAATTTCTAATTGGCTTTTCTGCTTTCTAAACCTTCACTGATTTCTAACCCTTATCTAACATTCATCCAATAGATAGACATGGATCTGCAACCTGTGCCTGGTTGAATCTCTGGATTCAGGGAGCTAAAGTACCCAGTCTCTAAATACATGCCCTCCCCCTCCCCCACTCCCCTCTCCCCTCCTCCCTCTTCCTCCTGCTGCTGCCCCTCCCCCCCTTTGTGGCTAAGCTACAAAGCTAGAAGGCTGTCTACACTAGGTGCCTCCATTTCCTTTCTTTTCACTTTCTTCTTAACTCTGTATAGTCTGGCTTCTAACCTCTTTGTTCCACGGAAACTGCTCTCTCCAAAGTTACTAACAGTCTCTTAATTGCCAAACTCACTGCCTTTTCTCAGTCCTCATCCTTTCTTGACCTCTCTGCAGCCTTTAACACCATTGACCATCTTCTCCTTGCATCTCTCTTCTCTCCAGGTTTCCATGACACTCCTCACTCCTGGTTCTCCTCCTACCTATTTGACCACTCCTTCTCAGTCCTTTTTTTGGCTTCCTCTTCAGTCTGGGTCGGGACTGGTAACCATGCGTGTCCCCAGGGCTCTCTGCTGAGTCACCTTCTCTTCTCACTCCATCCCAGGGTTTAGCAAATTATGGCCCATGGTCCTGAGCTGCACAAAAATAGGTAGAAGGCTGGATTTGACCCATGGCCGTAGTTTGCCAACCCAGGCTCTATACTGTTTTACTTGGTGATCTCGTGAGCTCCCAGGGATTCAATTATCATCTCTATAATGATGATTCTCAAGTCAATCTTAGCACTTGTTGCACTAAATAAAGCTGGTGAGTTTACAGAAAAATCACTGAAATGTTAGAGCTAGAAGACAGCTTAGATATCACTTCACCTAACCCCCTTATTTTGCAGTTGAAGAAACCAAAGACCAGACGAGTTAAATGCCTTTTGAAGGGTCACACAGTTACTAAGTAGAAGAACGAAACTGAAACCAGATATTCTGAGTTGATTCAGTTTGTCCACCAGACTTCTTACCTTGCTGGCTTTAGACCTTCCCAAACCAGGGATGGACCCATGACTTTCACCTTTCATTTTTTTTCCTAAACCTCTTTCAGATCAATGAACCTCTTGAACCTTCCTAGCTCCTAAATCCACTGGACCCCATAGATTCAGAAATCCACTTCACCAAACCTGTAATTAATTACATGTTTTTCTCTTGCCATCCCTTTGTAATTGGATGGACTTGCCTGGCATCTACTCCCTCTTTCCCTTATTAGCCCCCACTTCCAAACACTCCAGAACATGAGTGCCTTTCTAGGATTTACTTGCAGAGAAAAGAGCATATGCAAAATCAGAAATAATACACCAGGATTAGGTAATGAGAAAGAAGGTCGAGTTAAGAGACCTATCACTTCCAGACCAGATGGTACTTTTTAGTTCTTTTAAAAGATGTTTTATTCAAAGATTGCATCCAAAATAAAGGCAGCATAAAACCAAAACATAACAATAAAAATAAGATAAAAAGAGCCTCAATACAACTAACTGACGTGCTTAGCAACTATTTACATTCAAATTAACTCATTTCAATGCATAAAGTATCATAATTTTTCATTCACTCTTATCAGTACTTTTTGACTAATTATCCTCATTCCCTTTTCTCTTTGTATGCTTGTAGTTAGAGTGTACATATGCCACATCCTTCGGGGTCTCCTTTTTTTTACTTTGTATTATAGTGGAGTTCCCTAAACCAATTAAATCACAGGTACAGCCCCTATCCCTCGCCCACATTGGTCCCACCAAGTTCAATATCCCTATTATTTTAAAAAGATCTTTTCAGGTTTCTCAGTGTACCTCCTACAGTCTTAATTGCATTATAGCATCCCATTATATTAATGAATGGCACTTGAATTCTTTATTATCTTACTGAGCTATTCAGTTCTGCAAGCCTAGCTTGGCTCATTAGGATTCTCTCTAGGTCTGGAATCTCAAAAGGCAAGAACTTTGTTCCCGCCTTCCTCTGGATCTCCCCCACAGCACCTATGACAGGATGCTGCCTGATTCAATCAATATTTTTTTTTAGTCTTCTCACAGAATTTAATTCTTTGTTTGAATTTCATAAGAAGCAATTTTTCTTTTGATTTTTTATTTCATTGCTTTTAACAAATTTTCATATTTTATTGATACATATTTTCACATCATCTTTGTCTCTTCCCTATCCCTTACCCAGAAAACTAGTCTTTGTAATAACAACTTTTAAAAGAGGAAAAAAAGTAATTCAGCCTAACCAACTAGCACATGAGCTGAGCCTGATGGTATATGCACCATTCTACCCTCATGGGAGACCTCATGGTCTCCCATCTGTGCAAAAAAGGGAGGGAGGCACATTTTCTCCGCTCTTCTCAGGAAGTAAGTTTGGTTGTTATAATTACGCGATTTTCAGAGGGTTTTTTTGTTGTTGTTTTTTCCATTTGCACTGTTGTAGTCACGATGTATATTGTTTTCCTGCTTCTGTTTAATTTGTTCAGGTTCAGTTCATCTAAACACTCCCAGACTTCTCTGAATTCTTAATATTCATTGGTTCTTATGACACAGTAATACTCCATTACATTCATATACCACAATTTATTTAGGTTTTCCCCAATCAGTATGCATCTACTCTATTTCCAATTTTTTGCCACCACAAAAAAAGGCTATGAATTGTGTGTGTGTGTGTTTGTATAAAACACTTTTCTTCCTGTCCTTAACAGATGCCCAGCAGTGAGAGCTGGACATTTTGGCTACTTTTTTATCATAATTCTAAGTTGCTTTCCAGAATGGTTAGACCATCTCACTGTTTCTTCAACAGTATATTGGTATGTCTGTCTTTCTAGAGCCCACTAATATTTATTTCCTCCATCTTTTCTCATCTTTGCCTATTGCCTGGGTATGAGGTAAAAACTTCAGTGTTGTTTTCATTGGCAATTTTACCAATTATTGGTATAAAATTGTTATCTGGTATAAAAATACCAAATATTTCAAGAATAGTAATCATAGTTGGCATTTATATAGCACTTTAAGGTTTGCAGAACACTTTACAAATATCTTATTTTATCTTCACAACAACTCTGGGAAGTAGGGAAGTGATTAACTGATTTGACCAGGATCATAGAACCAGAAAGTTGACTGAGGCAGGACTTCAGGTTCAGCAGGCCTCCTTAGTGCCTTCAAATTAAAATTATTCTCAAAAATTGAGAAGGAAAGCACTAGCAGTGATGTGAGGAGAATCAGGAGAACAATGACTAACCTGTGAAAGACTTAATAATTATGATCAGTGAAATGACCAATCACTGCTCCAGAGGCCTTATGATTACACAAGCTTCTCGCTTCGTGACAGAGAAGTGACAAACTCAAAATGCAGAATGAGACATACATTTTCATACACAGTCAATGGGTGAATTTCTTTTGCTTTACTATACTTATTTGTTATATGGGAGGGTTTTTTGGGGGGGGGATGAAAAAAGTTCTAGTGATACAAAAAAATAAAAAGAAATGAACAAAAGGAGACTCAATAAAATATATATATTTAAAATACATAGAAAGGAGCAGAAGGAAGTTCAAAAGGGGATAAGCAGGGCAGGGTTGGAGCTACCAAGTTATATCGAATATATACTTAGAAAGTGAGTCTACTCTAGCTCACTCTTCCAGAATCCCCCTCACAGTATGAGGGAAACCCCTAACAGGTTGCCAATGTCTTTTCTATATCATCAGCTTGAGTTCCCACCAGTTATGTTCCCCCCACTGATAGCTATTAGCATCCCAGTTCCATTAAAGCACTTATCATTAGCTTTCACAAAGACATTTTTACTTTGAAGATACATTAGTAACAAAATACAAACATTCACACACACACACACACACACACATACACATACCCCAGCTCAAAGTACACTCTCACCTATACCACTTTTGTCGCTGGGGAAAGTGAGCTCAGATTTAGGTCAGTATCTACATAGAATTGATCCCACCAAGTTAATATCCAATCATAGCATCACTACTAGCTAAAGCCTTGACTCAGCTGCCCCCAGCCTGGGTCCCAAAGATCACTCTTTGCTCCTCGGGGCATTGATGCTGGGCTGCTCACTCTCTTATAGAATGTAAAGTCTCTTTAAGGTATTTCTGTTACATTTCGTTACAACTCTCCTAGAAGCAGACTGCCCAGTCTTTTCCATATGCCACAACTGCCTGGGCCAGTTCCCCATTATACTTAGAAAACAAGCTGTACATAACAGAAATTCACAGTGTCATATACAACCCTCTTTTTGTGGTCTTTGTGTAAAAAGAAATGTTGATGTTTGAAGATGTTTGTCAAGTTTATAATAAAAAACAAAACACTTCCTAACTGTCGCTAATGAATATTCACTTAAATAATTTAAATACAATTCTAGCAAAAATACTACAACAATATAATAAAAAATTGTTCACTATGATCAAGTTGTATTTATACCAGGGATACAAAAAAGACTCAATGTTAGGAAAACAGCATGATTAACAATAAAAATAAAAATACTTCAACTCATATCTTATTAATAGATGTAGAGAAATCTTTTATAAAGTACAACTCATTTATGTGTGCACACACACACACACACAACCTACAAAAGTATGGGCACAGAAGGACTGTTTTGTAATATGATTTTTAAGAAATGTGTATTTAAAAAAGAAAGCTATTATTATTTGCAATGGAGAAAGACTAGAAACTTTCTCTAAAAAGTAAGGAAGTGAATACCCATTCACCTAAGATCCTCTTTCATTGCATTCTTTTTGTATTACCACATCCAGGGGTTAAGCAATAATATCTATTTTCCAGAAAAGAAAGAATCAATTTAGAAATAATACTCTATGGTGAGATAATTATAAGTGTATATGAAAGAAGTATAGAAATCTAGCTGGTCTAGCGTTCAGCTTGGTGGCTAGCCAAGAACTCTAAAGCTCTCCTGGCCAAAGCTGGAGCTATCAGGATTACCTTTCCAGGCTAGAGCCCAAGGCAGGAGAATTGACATAGTGGCACCCTACCTCCCCTATGAGAATGGTATTTTATGCCTAAGAAAACCCTCAAGCTCATTTGGCAGTAGTAGTAGTAGTAGTGGCAGTGGTAGTAGTAGTGGTAGTGGTAGTAGTAGTAGTAGTAGTAGTAGTAGTAGTCGTAGTAGTAGTAGTAGTAGTAGTAGTAGTCGTAGTAGTAGTAGTAGTAGTAGTAGTAGTAGGGCAGCTAGGTGGTACAGTGTATAGAGTGCTGGGTCTGGAAGCAGGAAGACTCATTTTCCTGAGTTCAAATCTGACCTCAGACACTTCCTAGCTGTGTGACCTTGGGCAAGTCACTTAACCCTGTTTGCCTCAATTTCTTCATCTGTAAAATGAGCTGGAGAAGGAAATGACAAATCACTCCAGTACCTCTGCCAAGAAAATCCCTAATTGGGGGAGGGAGCAGCTAGGTGGTGCAGTGGGTAGAGCACCAGCCCTGGAGTCAGGAGGACCTGAGTTCTAAATCTGCCCTCAGACACATAACACTTAATAGCTCTGTGACTCTGGGCAAGTCACTTAACCCCAATTGCCCTGCAAGAAAAAAAAAAGCGCTATTAAGAAAGTCCCAAATGGGGTCACAAAGAATCAGACACAACTGAAAGCAACTAACCAGTAGTAGTAGTAGTAGTAATAGTAGTAGCTATTAAACATCAATTTTTGTATATAAGTAACTTAAGATTTTCAAAAAGCTTTACATGTTATCTCATTTAATCCTCACAACAACCCTATGAGATAGATGTTATGATTATTGCTATTTTACAAAGGCCCAGAGTAGTCAAGTGACTTACCCAGGATGATGCAGTTAGTGAATGTCAGAAGTAGGATTCACACCCTGGTCTTCCTGACTCCAACTCTAGCTGGCTCACCCGGATTCCCTGGGCCCGGCTAAAGATCTCTTCCAGCCATTCTGGAAGCCTCCTTTGTCCTGGTGGGCTTTTGGTGCTACATTTGCGTTCTTACACAATCACCTAGCTAACAAGCTCTCTTTCCCCCTTCCCTCCCCACAAAGGAGGGAGAAGAAAAACAAATCTATACCATACTCTTAAAATGTTTCCCATCACAGGGTACCTACCTAAATCACCCCTCAAATTTACAAAAGATAGCCTTGACAGCAATTTAGGAAGGTTTAGCAGTTGGCCCAAAAAGGGAGTTTTCAGGGCCATGGTGAGAGCACAGGTCTCTAATATTCTAGCTGGCTATCCATCTATCTGATTATATATTCACTTTCATATATATATGAAAAAGGCATGCATTCACTTTTCATATATGTATATATGAAAGTATATATATTTATAAATGAAAGCATATATTTAAATATGAAGATATATAAATGATGTACTCACTTTCATATATATGAAAGTATGCATTCACTTTCATGTATATGAAAGTATGCATTCACTTTCATATATATTTATGTATGAAACTATACATCTTTCTAAATGAAAGCATACATTTATACACAAAGATATATAAACTAAGTATTCACTTTCATTCATATGAAACATGTACATTCACTTTCATATTTATTTATATGTGAAAGTATATGTTATATATACACATAAAATTATGTATTCACTTTCACATACAGGAAAAATATATATTCACTTTCATATATTTTATGTGTGAAAGTATATATTTGTATGTGTAAAAGATATATTTAAATTATATATTCACTTTCATATATTAATATATGAAAGCATATATAAGATATATACATACAGTATTTACTTTCATATATATTAAAAATATGCATTCACTTTCACATATATTTATGTATGAAAGTATACATATACACCCAATATCTTTCTATCTATCTATCTATTTCTACTAGACTATTTCCCTGCACTTGGAGTCAGAAGCCCTGTGTACTAGTTCCATCTCCACCACTTATTATGTGGCTGGGGGGAAATCACCTACGTCCAGGAGCTTTAGTTTCCTCGTTAGTAATAGGAGGCTAAGAACCCTTGTACTGCCCACTTGATGGGACTGAAGTAAGGAAAGCTCTTGATAGAAGGGAAAGCTCTTTTCACACCCACGCCTTCCACCCTTTCTTTGAATACTTTACATTTGTGTAGCATTTTCCAGTCACAAGGGTCTCTCTCACACACACTAACTCATTTGTTCCTCTGGGTGAGGTAGACAATGCAAGTATTATTCTCCCCATTTTACAGAGAAGGAAACTGAGGCTTAAAGAGGCAGATGGCTCGCTCAGTGGCACACAGCCCCCCAGTAAAAGGTGGAGCAGAAAGCAGAACCCAGGGTGCCAGCACTTCATTTTAACCCCCATCAGGCTGCCTCCTCACATGTTCCAATCAGGGCATGAGAAGACAGTGTCCCAGTGGCTCTTCCCCCTGCCCTCACTCCTCCTTCCCAGAGGCCAAGCTCCCCAGACACCCAGAGCACGTGGCTTTCAGACAAATAGGAGTCAGAGGAAGCCATGAAGGGGCCACTTCCGAGGAGGGTGAAGTTGAGAGAGGAGCGTGAGAGTGCCTCTCTCTCCCAGAGGCGTTGGCTTTTTCTTGCCTGAGCATTAGCTGGTTCATGGAAGTGTCCAGATGCTTAGGGGCACACTATCTAAATGTTCAGCTCCCCAACACTCCCCATTACAGACTCCAGGGTGCATAGCACAGGGGGTGACCCTGAAAGCAATTTTTTCCCCACTCCTTTACTGTAACATCCTTTGGGTATCGAGGGAAGACATCTATGTTGAGTTGCCCTAAGCAACGGTGAAAGGGCAGAAATCAGTTGAAGGAAATGGGGGTGGGGTGGGGAAAGGAGGGTGGGGGAACTCCCTAAAACCAAACCGCTGAGGATACAAGGGCACATCTCTGGGGTGAGTTTTAGGTGCTCACAGATTCATCAGATGTTAGCTGTAGAAGGCTGCTTCAGCTAGGTCAATTTTCACACTTTATGAATAAAGACAAAGGAAATCTAAACTTGCACAGGTATTTAACAACCCAACCTGGACAAGAACCCATAACCCCTGACTCCTAATCCTATTTTCTTCCTCCAATACCAGGCTGCCCCTTCACGCCTAGAGTGAACCTCCTCCCAACCTCATCTCCTTTCCCATACATATGCCAAAAACCATCACAATTCCTATTTTACAAATGAGAACACTGAGGCAAAGGACTTTACACATGATCATAGTGGGTGGGAAAGAATAGGCATGAAACCTAGGGGTCTCATTGTCTAGTCCAGGCTACTAACTGAGCCCCTCTTGGAATAAGTCTGTCTTACAGATTCACTCTGGGCTAATATGGGCATAGAAAGAATTAGGTAGCTCAGCAGATAGGGTGCCATCCATGCTGGATGTGAGGTAAGGAAGACCTGAGTTCAAATCCTGTCTCAGACATTTGCTAGTTGTGTGACCCTGAGAAAGACACTGTTTTGCCTCAGTTTCCTCAACTATAAAATAGGGATAATAATAGCACCTACCTCCCAGGGTTGTTGTGAGGATCAAATGAGATAATATTTGTAAAGTGCTTAGCATAATACCTGACACATAGTAGATGCTTAATAAATACCTGTGCCCTTCTTTGCCTGCCCCCTCTCCTCAATAATTCCACTAGGACAAAGTCTGTCCTAGATGCTTCAGGGAAAACCAAGGAAGGAAGAAACAAAGGTGCTGTTCTACACTCTCAGTTAGGGACCCTGTGCTGGACCCAGTGTGATGGAGATGAGAACTAGTCTACTTTGGGTAACAGAAAGCTTTCTTCCAGACCTGCAATGGAGAGATACAAAGGGAATGGGCTTTCTTTCATGGTTCACTCTCCCTTCTTAGGACTGTAACTACATAGCCGGGAGACCCTGACCAGCCCCCAAGTCTAGAGATTGCTGGCAGGCCAAGGAAATGGAGGTGCAGAGTGTGAATTATACCACTTCAGCCCTTCATCCTCCCAAAATCCAGTCTTCCTCCTAGGGACACTAGCTCCTTGTCCTGGAACCAACTCTGAGCATTTTTGTCAGACTTCAGCCTTTAAAGTCTTCCTCATTTTGTCATAGTTCAGTTTTCATTATTATTATTATTATTATTATTATTATTATTATCATTATTGTATTTTGGTGAGGCAATTGGGGTTAAGTGACTTGCCCAGAGTCACACTTTAGTGAGTGTCATGTGTCTGAGGCCAGATTTGAACTCAGGTCCTCCTGACTCCTGTACTGGAGTCCAGTAGAAGACTCAGGGAATGAAGTCACCAGGAAGCCTGGTGATAGTAAGTTAAAAATAATGATAATAATAAAAATAGCCAACATTTATGTAGTATTTACTATGTACCAGACACTGTATTTTACAAATATTATCTCATTTGATCCTCACAACAACCTTGGGAGCTAGGTGCTATTATTATCTCTATTTTATAGATGAGGAGACTGAGGCAAACAGGTTTAAGTGCCTTGCCCACCGCCATACAGCTAGTAAGTGCCTGAGAATCAATTTGAACTCAGGTCCCCCTGACTCTAGGTCCAACAGTCTACCCACTGCGCCACCTAGCTGCCATACTGATAATGATAATAATAATAATAATAATAACTACTGGCATTTATCTAGCACCTTAAGGTTTGGAAGTGCTTATAATAATAATAGTAGCTAATATTTATATAGCACCTACTATGTGCCAGGCATTGTGCTAAATGCTTTGCAATTATTATCTCATTTGATCCTCATAACAACCCTGGGAGGTAGGTGCCATTATTATGCTCATTTTACAGATTAAGAAAATGAAGCAGAGGTTAAGTGACTTGCCCAGAGTCATACAACTAGTGTGTGTCTGAGGCTGGATTTGAACTCAGATCTTCTTGATTCCAGGTCCAGCAATCTCTCCACTATGCTGCCTAGTTGCCATAATGATAATGGTAGTGATGATGATAATGATGGTGATAATTACTGACACTTATATAACATTTTAAGGTTTGGAAAGTGCTTCACTTTCATGATCTAATTTGAACATTACAATTATCCTGCACAAGAGGGCATTTCCTAGGATCTATTTTTAAAGGTGTAACCCATAGGAACTGGTCATGCATGTCTTTTGGCCAGGGGCCAGAGTACAAGTGGCCCACCAGACAGGGCTATCTTCATGCATGTTCCATGACATGGTAGTCACTACAATTACAAATATGAAAGGACAATGGGCATTCTCCAAGGCATATGAACAGGCAGTTTTTAAGTGAGAAAAAAAAGCAAGCTATGTACAACCATATGAAGAAATGCTATAAATCACTAATAATAAGATAAATTCAAATGAAAACAACTCTGAGCCTCCCCCTCAGCACTATCAGACTGGCAAAGGTGACAAATGCAGCTGTTGGAGGAGCTGGTGGTGGACGGGCACACTCATGTATTGCTGGTAGAACAACAATTTGCTGCAACCATTCTGAAAAACAACCGGGAATTGTACCTGAAAACTCCAACATCTTCTGAGGCAATGATACCACTCCTAGGTATAACCCCCAAAGATGTCAATTATAGAGGGAAAAGACCCATACATATAAAAATATTTATAGCAGTACCATTTGTTTTTGTATTAAAGGATTAGAAACAAAGTGCTTATCTATTGCAGATCACTGATGGTATATGAATGTAACACAATACTATTGTGTTATAAGAGATAACAAATAACAGATTCAAAGAAACCTGTTAAGTCTTTTTTTTTTTTTTTTTTTTTGGCCAGGCAATTGGGGTTGGTGACTTGCCCAGGGTCACACAGCTATTTTCAAGTGTCTGAGGCTGGATTTGAACTGAAGTCCTACTGACTTCAGGGCTGGTACTCTATCCACTGTGCCACCCTGTTAAGTCTTTTATGAACTGATGTATATAATACAATGATTACTGTAATGGAGAGGGGGGGAGGCAGGAATAATGCCCTAAGGAATTGGAATGCTGAATAACTGTACTTGAACAACCTTGGCCCCAGAGGAGAGATGTGGAAGCACCTCCCTCTTTTTAGTTGAGAAGCAGGACTACAGGACAGCTAGGTAGAGCAGTGGATAGAGCACTGGGCTTGGAAGGCCTGAGTTCAAATCCAATCTCAGACACTTACTAGCTGTGTGACCTTGGACAATAGGCATCTTATTTGCCTCAGTTCCTCAGTTGTTCCTCACACTGGAGAAGAAAATAGCAAACAACTCCATTATCTTTACCAAGAAAAGTCCATGGACTTGTCCATGGGATCACAAACAGTTGTACATGACTGAATGTGCATACATCATCAGACTGGTTTTGGTTTTACTGAACTGCTTTTCCTTTGTTGTAAAGTAGGGCTTATTATTAGAGGAGGGGTTTGGGCAAGGGAAGCAATTAATCCAGGAATGACTAAAAATAAGTTTGTAAAGACAAAATACATCAGTAACTTTAAAAAAAATCTCTCAAGTTTAAATAAAATCTCTTTCTTTCTACTAGCTCCTTCCTCTCAGCCTATAAACATGTTAACATCTTATCTATTCTAAAAATAAATAACACCATACCTTCCTTTGGCTCTGCCTCAAAACTGAAAACCAATTTACAAAAATCAACTGGACACAGTCTGATGTTGTATAGAACATTCTACACCTGTGATCCCCCATCTCTCAACCAAAAAGAGGGGCATGCTTCCACATTACTCCTCTGGAGCCAAGATTGTCCAGCACAATTATTCAAGCTGTCATCTGATTCCTCTCCTTCCTTCTACTTGTAGAAAGTTCAGTTTCCATTTCCTTATCAACCACTCACTCCTCAACCTTCCAAGCCACTCCACAGAAATAGCTTTCTCCAATGATCACTTAATCCAATGGCTTTTTTCCCTCTGTCCTCATCCTCCACCTCTGTAGCATTTGACATTCTTAGCTTTAAAAGGTCAAGGTTTCCCACTGCATCCAGGGCCATCTCCAGTCATCCTGATCTATATCTTGCCATTGGACCCAGATGGCTCTGGAGGAGAGTGAAGCTGGTGGCTTTGAACAGCCCTGCCTCACTTAAATCCAATTCACTTGCAAGTCAAGGCATCACCTTCCTCATGTCATTGGTCCTCTTCAAGAATGAAGGACAAACAACAACAGTATTTGATATTACAAACCATACCTTTCTTCTAGATTTGTTGTCTTCTCTTGACTTCAATGACTATACTCTCGTGACATTCTTCCCACTTCTCTTTCTTTTGCTAAGTCCATTTTCTCCTCTTGTCTCTTAAAAATGGGTAATACCCAAGGTTCTATCCTTGGCCTTCCCTCTTTTCTGTCTTTGCTCACTTCCATGGTGATTACTTTTCCTGTGACTCCAATGATCACCTTTCTGAAGAAGACTTGTCACCACTTGGG
This sequence comes from Vombatus ursinus, assembly GCF_900497805.2. Taxonomy (NCBI): domain Eukaryota; kingdom Metazoa; phylum Chordata; class Mammalia; order Diprotodontia; family Vombatidae; genus Vombatus; species Vombatus ursinus. The sequence goes on along the minus strand of NW_020954719.1, from coordinate 9,963,343 downwards.
GCACCCTCCCACCTTGCCTGCCCCCTTTACTTGGGCCACTCCCCTTTTCACAGGGCTTGGATGAGAAGAGAAATCAACAATAACCTTCCTTCTGATGAGATGGAGGACCACCAGACCTTACCACCTGTTCTACCCCTGCATCTTAAGGTCCTCTACCCCTTACCATTTTCCCCAACTTTCTACTATGTAGACCTCAGGCACTGCCATATGATCTACTTATGTAACCTAAGGACCTCTGGAACTCATCATCCTCTCTACTGCTGCACTCTTAGGATTTTCAGGCCTTCCCATCTGCTATGACACTGACCATCTTTTATGCGTCTCCACCCAAAGAATGTGAATTCCTTAAGAGCTGGGTCCGTCTTGATTTTTTATTGATTTACATTTACATTTATTTACATTATTCATTACATCCCCAGTGCTTAGCATAGTGATTTGGCAAATAATAAGCACTTAATACGTTTTTTTTTCATTCTCTCTTGACTCTCAAATCTATATCTCAACACCCTCCTGCCCCCCAGAGCTTTTGGATATATCAGTGGAAAATCAAACTAAACATGCCCAAAACTGAGTTCATCATCTTCTCTCCAAGATCTATCCTAACTCTCAGTTTCTGGCTTTGGTATCCCCGTTTGTCAATTGCCAAGTCATATTGGTTTAAGTACCACAAACTCTCCCATTTACCCATCCCTTTCTCCCCATGAAATCACTCTTGTTCAGGCTCTCATCTCTTTGTGATATATAAAAAGTTCAAGAGACATAATTTCTGAGTGTTTAATTATTTTATTGATTATGGTGAACAAATAATTGATAAAAAGATTGGTCATTTGGCCATCTCTCATGGACCATGGTGGCTTCTTGATACTTACATGCCCTTGGAAGAGTGGGTGCTCCTGACAGGTGGCGATCAACTCTGATTGGTTAACACTTAATGAGGAGAATGAATATTATAATGAGAGGTAGGTTATTCTAATGAGGGGTTGGGATACATGCTTGATTATATCACTCTTACTCCCAGACCACCTCCAGCCTTGGGCCATCTAGACAAAGGATTTACCCTTTCCACCCCCAAACCTGAGCAGGGCTTCCCTACTTGGGTGGGGTACGAACAAGATTGAGGAGAAAGTTAATCTAATCTCATAATCAGCAATGTCCTTCAGATGTTGATTGAATAACCTACAAGAGGCTGATTTCTGAATGAGGAAATAGGAAGGTAAAAAGTCCTGGATCTCTCCAATAGTAAATGATAATTTATATGACAGAAATAATTATTTCTCTCATCTTTTTGCGCAAGATTACACATCTCCTCCAAATGTACAGCTCTGATCATATCACTCCTTTGCTCAAAAATCTTCGGTGGGTCACTATTGCCTAGAAATATAAACACTGATTCTGGTTCAAGGTCCTTTACAATTTGTGTCCAAACTACTTTTCCAGTCTTATCTCCTGATATTCCCCTTACTGAATTCTGCACAAAGCTAGATTAGACAACTACCATCCAGTCTATAGGCCTTTGTTTTCCCTGCTCCCCATGCTAGAAATGTGTTCCCTGATCCCCCCCCCCCCCATTAAAATCCTTCCCTCTGTCTAAGGCTCACCTCAGGCTTCATGAAGCCATTCTAGAACCCTCCAGGTAAAAGTGAGCTCACTTTCCTTAGGATTCTCATAGCTTGTAAGGGGTTTCAAGGAAAGATGTGCAGATACATGTGGAATGTCTAAGCTTGTGACTAGGTGGCTATGCTTCTGGAATCCCATAAAGTTAGGTGCTCTTTCATCCATTCTGAGAGAGGCACTGGAATAGGGGCAGGAGGAAAGGAAAGAAAGAAGGAAGGAAAGAAGGAAGGAAGGAAGGAAGGAAGGAAGGAAGGAAGGAAGGAAGGAAGGAAGGAAGGAAGGAGCAAGTATCTATTGTTTTCTATATACCAAGCCCTGTACTAAGCACTGTGCTCATATTATCCCATTTGATCCTCATAATGATTTTATGACATACACATTATTATTATCTCCATTTTACAGTTGAGGAAAACAGAAGCTAAGTGACTTGCCCAGGGTCACACAGCGATTAAGTGTCTGAGGTTATATTTGAACTCAAGTCTACCCACAGCACCACCTGGCTGCCTAGAATGATATCTATTTGAATTAGAGTAGATTAGTCTGGCTGCCTTAGAAAGTTTGGTTTGTCAATTTTGCACTGTCTCATTACTTCAAAAGAAATGAATGAAATGTAACTATTTTATACTTGTTTAGAAACAGTTGCAAAAAAAATCTATTATGTAACTGTCTAGAATTTTTAAAAAATAGTACACATTGTGTCCTTCACTAGAAACACTTCTAGCACCCTCACCTGTGCCTGAAAAATTTTATACAACTGAAAGACAGTCTTTTTCTAAGCCTTTTCCCATGTGAGTGTCCATTATTTCTCTGCTCTGCTCACTAACTTGTCTTTGGACAATAGGTAGTTATGGTGAATAATAATAATAATAGTAACAATAATGACAATAACAACAACAATAGTAACAATAACTTCATCTTTGTTGTTGAGTCTCGTCTAACTATGTGACCCCATGAACTTGTCCTTAGGGTTTTCATGGCAAAGATAATGAAGTGGTTTGCCATTTCCTTCATCATTGTGTCCCCACTTTACAAATGAGGAACTGAAGCAAATAGAGGTTAAGTGACCTACCCAGGGCCACACAGTCAGTGAGTGTCTGAGGCCAAATTTGAACTTAGATCGTCCTGACTCCAGTTTCGGTGTTCTATCCACTGCACCGCTGGCTGGCATTTATATAATTCTTTAAGACAGTAAGTATCGGGCCCCATCCACTTTCTGGAGCTATTTTGTAAAAAAAGGTAAACTGCGCAGTCTTTCTACAACTTTGCATAAGTTAGCTTTCTGTTGATCAAGTAACTTGTGAGCCTCCAGATGGCCAGGGTTTCTCCCCAGAATCGTCTACTTCTATTGTCTCCTTATTCATTGAGAACAAGGTTTGTGTCACATAGATCTCTGCATCCCCTGTTCCTAGCACTTAATAAATATTTGTCCCTACTTTGTTAAAAAGTATAACCTCTCTGTCCAGGAAAGGCTGTGAACTTATTTTGAGGAGATCTTGATTCTGTCATTCATGTTATCAAGTATCCTTCATCCCCTTCCCCTTCCCCCTTCTAGGCAGTGCTGGTGACACAGTAGATAAAGCACTGGGCCTAGAGTCAGAAAGAACTGAGTTCAAATCTCCCATGGCCCTCAGATACTTACCAGCTATGTGATCCTGGACAAATCAGTTAACCTCTTTCTGCCTCAGTTTTCTCAGTTATAAAATGGGGATAATAATTGCACCTAACCTCCCAGAGTTGTTGTGAGGAGCACATGATATAATATTTGTAAAGTGCTTGGCACAGTGACTATTATATAGTAGGCATTTAAAAAGGCTT
>NW_020954719.1:9888947-9959904 GCF_900497805.2 Vombatus ursinus | reverse complement strand
AGTGCTTGGCACAGTGACTATTATATAGTAGGCATTTAAAAAGGCTTGTCTGCTTTCCATCTCCCCATAATCCCATGCACAGAGTTTCTTGTCATTTTCCATGAATTTTGATAACTATACCATCTATGTTATGAAGAAACTGGGGCAAATGGGTGTAAGTGACTTGCCCAGAGTTGCATAGCTAGTAAGTGTCTGAGGCCATATTTGAACTTCGGAAAATGAATCTTCCTGATTTCAGACCCAACACTCTATCCATAGTGCCACCTAGCTACCCTGATCTACCTTCCCTGATCTAGCAGCCTAGAACTTCAATACCTCAACAACCTGAACATCACTAGGGGTACTCTTCCTGTCTTAGTGGATTGAAGTTCCTCTTTGCCTTAGCAGAAGGTCTTTGAGAGCTGTCGGGGCTGAAAAATCCATCCAGCTGCAGCAAGTCGGTCTTCAGATTTAGCTAGACTGGTCCAAGAACAACAAACTTATAGCTCATCCTTTGAGCCTTACTCAAAGCCTTTCTAGATCGGTAGAACCTTTCAGAACTTATACTTTTCTGGTGTGGCCTTTAAGAACCCAGAGTCACCTTCACAGAAATAAGGGATTAGCATAGGATTTTAGTGACCAGTCTAGTAATCATGCCCAAAAATGGAAGGACTCAACTGATTGAACTTGTTCATAGTGAATCCTTGTTGTGTCCTAGTGATTACTACTTCCCTTTTCAAGTGTTCATAAACATCTCTGACTCTTCTAGAATTCTGCTGGAGGGTCAAGCTCAAGCTTGCTCGTGAGTAGTTTTCAAGATTCTTATAAACAGCCTGGTGATTATAGGCAGATGAAATATCATTACTTCTAGGGATTACAGGAGGAAATCAAGATACTGAATATCATTTTCTCAAAATGACACAGCTATTTAACCACAAAGCTGGGACTAGACCCCAACTTCCCAAAATTTTTCTACTGTGCCATGAATCTGGACCACTGGGTAACTTTTTGCAAAAACTGGTTGGTAATATTGAGCTGCCAGACACACACTCTCACCCCATGTTTTCTAGTCCTCTGCTGCTGGAAGGGGCAAAGTCTGGAAGTTGTCTGATACCAGCTCTATACCGCATTAAGTCAGCCAGGAAGTCATCATCGAATGAGAATCAGGAGCCCATTGTATAACCAAGAAGGAGGAATCCATTACCTCACTGAAGACTCATGGCCCATCCTGTTAAGCTAGTCCTATACAAACTTTAAAGAATTTCATTTTACATTTCCTTAGAAGTCATTGGCTAGGGGCAGCTAGGTGGCACAGTGGATAGAGCACCACCATTCAGGATGACCTGAGTTCAAATCCAGCCTCAGACACATAACACTTACTAGCTGTGTGACCCTGGGCAAGTCACTTAACCCCATTGCCTAGCCAAAAAAAAAAAAAAAGAGTCATTGGCTAAAACAAATGTTTGAAATTAGAAAAACTGAAATTAAAAGAAATTAGTTCCCCAACTAATAGCTTGCTAGTAATCAAATGAATACTTGCTCTATTATTTTCCTTTAATCAATGAGATTGTATGCAAATAAAATAACCAAAGGGTTGGGCAGATGGGAAGCTGAGGGAGGGAGTGTTATATAGGCTCTGAGAATTGTCTCCCCAGCACTTTGGTTATTTGCACTTTTTATGAGAAAATTACGAGGAATTAGCTTGGCTAGAGCCAGGAGAAGGGGAGCTGTATCTAAGGGTAAAGAGAATTCCTATCTTTTCCCCTCTCTCTTTGTTGCTCTCTGGATCTGTTACAAACCACTACCCCTGGAGGTCTGAACTTAGAAAAGGGAGATAAAAGAGGGAATAGATAGAAAAAAATCACAAGGGGAAATTCAGGTAATAGTGAATGTCAGTCAGTCAACAAGTATTTATTAAGCACCTACTATGTGCCAGGCACTGTGCTAAGCACTTGGGGTACAAATAAAGGTAAAAGTCAGTCCAAGGGGCTCACAGTCTAATAGAGGGGGGGGAAATGCAAACAATGGTTAGGTTATATGCAGGATAAATGGGGGGAGGTGGATTTCAGAGGAAAGACACTAATATTGAGAAAAGCTCCGGGAAAGGCTTCTGCAGGACATGGGATGTTTTAGCTGACACTTGGAGGAAACGGAGGAAGCTAAGGAGGCAAGTCTGAGGAGGGCGAGAATTCCAGGCATGGGGCAGACAGTGAAAATGTTAGGAGTCAGGAGATGTGCTAGGAACAGCAAAGAGGCCAGTGTCACTGGATCAAAGAGTGTGTGAAGGCGAGTAAGGTGTGAGAAGACTGGAAAGGTAGGAAGGAGCCAGGTTAGCAAGGGCTTTGAAAGTCAAACAGAAAAAAAAGAAAAAAGAAAGAAAGTCAAACAGAGGATTTTGTAATTGATCCTGGAAGAAATAGAGAGTCACTGGAGTTGATTGAATAGGGGGGTGATATGGTCACATTTACATGTTAGGAACATCAGCTTCATAGCTGAGGAGAGGAGTGGGGAGATGCTTGTGGTAGTGAAATCAATGAGCAGACTATTGCAATCATCCAGGCATGAGGTGAGGAGGATGTGTACCAGGGTGGCAGCTGTGTCAGAGAAGAAAAGGGATGAGAGACATTAAAAAGGTAGAGACATCAGGACCTGATCACTGATTAGATACGGGGAGTGTGAGTGAGTGAGGAGTCTAGGATGACTCTTAGGTTTTGAGTCTGGGTGACTGGGAGGATGGTGGTACCCTCCACAGTAATAAGGAAGTTAGGCAGAGAAGAGGGATTGGGGGTGGGGAGGGGAAAGATAGTGAATTCAGTTTTAGACATATTGAATTTAAGATTTCTGTGGGACATCCAGTTGGAGATGTCTAAAAGGCAGATGGAAATTCCAGACTGAAGGTCAGAAGAGAGGTAGGGGGAGGAAAGGGAGAGTGAATAGAAGAAGGAGTCAGGGAGAGGGTAGAAGGAACAACTTCAATGTCAGAGAGAAGCTAGAACAAAGTAGCTGGGCTGGAATTTGGACTAGGTCTTTCCCCTTGGCCCTCCACCTTTGTGAAAGGTCGAGCAAAGCATCTGATTAGAGTGAGAAGAGGTCAACCTACCTTGGGATTGAAAGGGAATAAGAGAGGGGGAAAGGGAACAAGAGGAAACAGCATTTATTAATTGACTGCTATATGCCAATCGCTGTGCTGAGTGATTTACAAATATCTCATTTGATATTCACAACAACTTGTGTGAAAGGGGCAGGGGTTTGGAGAAGAGCATGCACATCTGTGGCCCTGTCTTATGTAGGTCTTATCTGTGAGACCAAGCCATCATAGTGGAAGGGGACCATCTCCTCTCTCCCTGTGCCCTCTGGCTGGGTTCTTTCTCCAAAAACTCTCGCGGTAGGCAGGGGCAGCCCAGATTAACTGGATCTTGTGTTCCTACAGCTGTTGCCAGGCAACATTGCTTCTGCTCATGCTGTTGATGAAGGTGCCAGTTCTGGTTACCGATTACAAAGCACCATTTGCTTTAAAGGAGCCAATGCTTTTTCAGGGAGCAAGGATAGAGGAGTTCCCAGACCCAGAGCCCTGGTGAGAAAGAACAGTGGAAGGAATGGTTCCACACCCATGGCAACCCCCCCCCCCAACTCAGGCCTGATTAGAGCAGATCATAGGAGCATAGATTTAGGGTTGAAAGGGACCTAAAGGTGTTCTAGTCTAACCTACTTTATCTTACAGATGAGCAAAAAGTGAACTTACTTGCCCAAAGTCACATAGGTAGTAAATATATAGCAGAATCAGGATTCAAACTCTTGTCACCTGATTCCAAATCCAACCCTCTTTCCATTGCCATCATGCTGAGTAAATGGTACAACGATGGCTTGGCACCTTGCCAGGCACCAATCCCAGGGGATCTGATTCTTCTCCTTCCCCAACTCCAGTTGTTTTTCTGAATTACCCCTAACATAACTGTAAGAACCATCCTCCTCATCCCTGTAAATATGGAAACCCTGAAGAGACCTCTCTGCCTTCATTGAGAGTCAGGGGACCTGGGTTCAAATCCCATGTGTGACAGTTACTAGTTGTGTAACCCTGAATAAGTGACCTAACCTTTAAGCCTCAATTTCATAATCTATAAAATGTGGGTAATAATACTCCTGTTACCTACTTTACCTTCACCTGGTTATTGCAAAGGTCAAAGCATTGTAGAATGTGAGTTCTTATTTAATTAATGGATTCCTATGGAAGATGGACACAAAGCTGGGCTGCCTGAGGCCAGAGTGGACAAGTACCTGTTTAGCCTCCAATTTACCAGTCTGCTCAGTCACCATAAAGACTAGTAAACTGGTAGCTACCCTGCAATGCCCAAGTGGGGGCCTCAGCCTGTGGACACCCCTAGGAGGCAGGTATCACAAGGAGGTAGCAGCAGACACTGCCTGAGCAGCCTACCCATCTACAAAAAGGGAAAGCTAAGGATGTGGCAGGAAGGATTTGCCTCCTTCCCTTACCTGATCACGACCACACTGAATATGTCTGAGCACTCTCCTCTTCCTCCTGAGAATGCATTCTGACCTCCTCCTTTAGCTGCTGTATCTGTGGAAACAGGAATGCCTGGGGTCAATAATCACCTGTTCTTTGAGATCCCCAGGCACTCCCACGCTATCTGAGTAGTTATGTGTTGCACACAGGTGTCTCTGAATGTGTCTATCTGCATGAGTTTTTGTGAGTCTGTGAGCCGGTGAAAGTCTGTGAAATGAGTGTTCACTCATATGCGGCTTGGTCGTGTGTGTGTGTGTGTGTGTGTGTGTGTGTGTGTGTGTGTGTATGTGGGTGGGTGGGTGGGTGGCTGTGTGTGTGTGGGTGTGTGGGTGTGTGTGTGGGTGGGTGTGGGTGTGGGTGGGTGTGTGTGTGGGCGCTCGCGCACACGCGTCCTTGTAGCCAGATGCCTTGTGCTCCTTTTGGCTCCTATGGCCCTGGGTGTCAGCGGGAGGCTGGGGAAAGAAGCCAAAGAGGACTTCCCACTGTGCCTGGGGCTAAAATGGGGATAGGACCTCAGAGTCCTGCCTGCCTCCTACTCCCAGATTGCACACACATACACACACATACATATACATTCACACACCCTTTGATTGTCACTAGAAGGTATTCTAAAGGAATAGGAGTCAGGAACCTCAGTTCTGAGTCCTGATTCTGCTGCCTACCAACGTTCTGACCTTGGGTAAATCATTTAGGAGGCAGTCTGGAGATGCAGTGGAGGGCCTGTCCAACTTGGAGTCAGAAAGACTTAACTTCAAATCTTGCCTTAGAGGCTTCTTAGGTTTATCACCTTGAGCAAATCACTTAACCTGTGTTTGCTTCAGTTTCCTCATCTGTAAAATGGGGATAATAATAGTACTTACCTCACAGGGTTGTTGGTGAGACAACATGTAGCTGAGATAACATGTTTTGTGAACCTTAAAGCATTATAGAAATGCTAGCGATTATAATTATTATTACTTAGAACCATAGATCTCAAGCAGGACATGACCTTAGAACATATCTGGGCCGACTCCCTCATTTTGCATTCTCTTGACCAATCAGAATAGTCTCATGCAAAATCCTTCAGACTTGGCTGTAAGTCCTGATTATATGCAGATGAGGAAACTGAGGGTCAGAGTTTAAGTGCCTTGTCAAAGGACTTGAACACAGATCCTGACTTGCAGGTCTGGGATTTGAACCGGGGTCCTTTGACTCCCTGGTCATTGCTGGGGTGCCTTTGCACATCACTGGCTGTATATCAGTAAAAATGGAGAGCTTGGACTAAGTGGTTCCTAAAGTCTCTTCAAGCTCTAAGTCCTGGGATGCTAAGACCCGGGAGATCGGAACTCCCAGCTCTCTACCTGAAGACCATCCCTAAACATGAGAGATGGTCTTAATCTCTCCTCTTGATTCTTTGCCTCTGGGAAAGCCTTTGGAGAAGCAGGAGGAGCCTGGAGGAGTGTGGGGGGTGGGGTGGGAAGAGGAGGCAGCTGCATTTAGTCTTGTCCTTGTGAGTACAAGGAGCTGCAGAGAACCCAGACCATAAATGTCCAGACGAAGAGTCATTTTGGAACTCGCCTGGAACACATGAGAGTAAGGAGGCTCACACCCTCCTACCTCCCCCCAACTGCCCGGGCAATGCCACCTCCCAGGGGAGTGGGGAAACCTGAGCTGGGCAACCTCACCTTGGGAATGGCTGGTCGATCAGCTGATACTGCCCAGAGACCATTCATCATATGCCCCGCCCCCATCCCAGCTGGAGCTATTTTAAGTCCTGGGTACAGGACAGCTTATGTAACAGGCTGACTTCCCAGGGCACTAGATGTGTTCACTGGAGGGGGGTGAGGGGTGGAGTGGAAAGTTAGGACCCTCCTAGGAGAGGCCAGGTTCCCTTCAACTTTCCTTGGTCACCCTAGACCAGCCAACCAGGGGCTCTGGGAGCCTGCTCCCCTGGGCTTCTTGGTCTGGAAAACATTTGGGGCAATAAAAAGAACAGTGAATATGGAGTAAGACAATGCATCTCCCATTGCTGACTCAGCTATTTACTAGCTGTGTGACCTTGGATAGGTTTCTTCCTCCCTTTGGGTCTCAGTTTCTTCATTTGTAAAATGAAGGAGTTAGACAAGGTCCTGAGCTCTTAGCTTTTTATGTGTCATGGACCTTTTTGCCAGTCAAGGGAAGCCAATAGACCTCTTCCCAGAATAATGTTTTAAATGCATAAAATTAAATATATATTATATTTCACAAATAAATATATAATATGTAATACTGTAAATGAAACTATATTGAAATACAGTTTTTAAAAAAAACAACTTTTTTTTAAAGTTCATAGGCTAAGATTCCTGGAGGTGGTTTCTATGGACTCTTCCGACTATCAGTTCTGTGCTCCTCCTGATGAGAGGGATGAGAAGGATGAGAGGGAGATGTCAAGAGTGTTCTCACCTGGGTCAACTTAGGGGCTGATTCTGGTCAGATCCTTCCTCTCTGTCCCCTAGTCAACCAAAGACTTCACCTCTGATTTTATAGGGGGAAAACTAAAGCCCCTAAATATGCACTCCATTTGTCTCTCATACATTTACTAAGCCTTTATTAAATTCCTACTGCTTGCTAGGTGCTATGGATACAAAGACAAACATGCAAGAGTCCCTGCCCTCAGGGAGTTTACATTCTACTAGGAAGGAACAAAGTTTGCTCATCTAAGTCACTGTAAAACATATACAGTAATTTTTGAGGGGAGAGGAAGATCATTAAAGATGAAAAGGATCAGGTAAAATATTGTGTAGAATGCTGCCCTGAAGCCTTGAAGGCAGCCAGGGGATCCTCTGAGGCAGAGGTGAGGAGAAAGCATTGGCCAAGCATGGGGGACAGACAGCCTGTGCAAATGAGCCTGGGGCAAGAGAGGGAATGTCATAGCTAGGGCGAAGCAAGAAGACTTTTTGGCTGCAACACGAAATGCATGAAGGAGAGAAGGGGGACATCAATCTAGAAAGACAAGTGAGAACCATGCTGTGAGGGGCCACCCAGAGGCATTGTCCTTTACCCTAGAGGCACTAAGGAGTGTTAAAGCTTCTTAAGCAAGTACTCAAAGGATCAAAGCTTTGCTTTTTTTAGCTGGTGTGGGAGATAGTTTGGAGAGAAGAGAGACTTGGAGAGACTGGAGAGCTTCGGAGACTAACTGGGAGGCTTCTACAATAATCTAGGGGAGAGGAGTGGAGGATGTGAACCAGGGTGATGGCTGGGTGAGTAGTGAGAAGAGGGGAAAGTGTTAGAAATATGTGGAAGTAGAACCAACCAGATTTGGTGACTATTGGACATAAGGGGTGAAGAAGAGGGAAGAGTCGGAGATTGAGCTTGCCAAGGTGCTGAACTTAACTGACTGAAAGGATGGTGGCATCCTTAATAGATAAAGGGAAGTGAGGAAGATGGTGAGTTAGAACAGTAACTCACATGTTCATAGCATTTTAAGTTTAAAACCTTTTCTGACACCACTGTGAAGTAGATGATGTAAATATCATCTTCATTTGACAGATGAGGAAATAGAGCTCCAGCAAGGTAGATGTGTTTGTCTAAGGTTATACAGCTAGTATATGGCAGACAGGACTTGAGCCTGCCACCCAACCTCAATGCTAGTGTTCATCCCATTGGCTCTTTTTTCCTCATCTACTCACTGACCTTTAGAAACAGTTTCCGAAAGAGAGGTTAGTGACCCTCCCCTTCTATGGGGTTAACCTTCTACCTAAGACCCAACTCTGAGCCTAATTCCTTAGGCGATGTGCTTCCATACCTATCCCTTCTTTCTCCACTGAGTCATAAAACTTTAGAGCTTGAAGTCATCTTAGAAAGTATATAATTCAACTCCTTCATTTTGAAGAATAAGGAGAGGGCAGCTAGGTGGCACAGTGGATAGAATGCCAGCCCTGGAGTCAGAAGGACTTGAGCTCGAATTCAGCCTCAGACACTGGCTGTGTGACTCTGGGCAAGTCACTTAATCCCAACTGCCTCCAATTAAAAAAAAAAGATTAAGGAAACTGAGACCCAAGGAAGGGAACTCATTTTGTTACACAGTAAATTAGAGGAAAAACCAGGACCAGAACCTAGGCCTCCTGGCTCCCAATACAATGATGTTGCATATGCAAGAGATACCAAGCACCTTCAATCTCTTCCTCTCCTTTCTTATCCTATTGCATTATTTCTTATTCCTCTACGGGGGGGGGGGGGGGGGGGGGGGGGCATATTTAGTAAGAACCTACTAAGTGCCAGGTATCTTGTTAAGTGCTTTATAAGTATTATCTCATTTGTTCCTCGAAACAACTCTGGGAGGTGGGCCTTATTATTATCCCCATTTTACAATTGAGAAACCAGAAGCAGATGGCAGTTAACTGACTTGCCCAGAGTGATGCAGCCAGTAAGTATCTGAGGCAGGATTTGAACTTGGGTCTTCTTGACTCCAGGCCCAGCCACCCTAAACAAATAAACAAAACAAAACATAAACAACACCAAAAACCTTTGACCCGTTTGGGTCCCAACTCATCTTTCATTGCTTTTGCTGCCCAATTATTGGGAACGGTCTGTAGAGCCTCCCTCCACCTGTGCTTCATCCCTTCCTGATCTAACTCCCTCATCTGGTGAAACTCCCTCCCTTAAAAGTCACCAACAGTTTTCTCTTGCCAAATCCTAGCCTTGAGGGCTGGAAGGGACCTTAGAGGTCATCCAATCCAAACTCCTTATTTTCCATAGGACCAAATTGAATTTGGGAGAGGAGAAGGTCATCAGTCAGCTGATCCTGCTTCTGGATAGTCTGCTTCAGGGATGGAGAACTTGTGGCCTTTTAGGTCCTTGTGTGCAGCCTTTTGACTGAGTCCAAGTTTTATAGAACAAATCTTTTTATTAAGGGGATTTATTCTGTGAAGTTTGGATTCCGTCAAAAGGCTGCACTTGAGGACCTAAAGGGCCACGTGTGGCCTCGAGGCTGAAGGTTCCCCACTCCTGGTCTACTTGTTGGGAAACCAGAATCTATCTCTCTATAATTTCTTCCATTGGCAGAATTTTGCCATCTGGGGAAAAGCAGGACAAAACTAATCCTTCCATGCAACAGCCTTTCAAATTCATGGTATCTTCCCCTTCCCAAGTGTCCTTTTCTTTAGATTAAATATCTCCCATTCCTTCAACAAGAATGGACCACAATATCAGGGTATGCTTGGTGCCAGCTCAAACAAGCTTTTGAGTGCCAATTGTTAAATTTTCAGCATGAGCATTTACACCTCCAAAATCACCAAGCATCATGAATCAGGGCTTGACTTATTGATTAATTGTCTAGATTTAGGAACATGTTAATAATTGAGATGAAACCAAAAGTGTCCTAAAAAAAATTCCCAGAGAGCTGATTGTTAAACATTTACCACAATACCCCCATGGTAGTGCAGAATAGAACAGGGCTGCAACTTCCCTTGCTTTGTATTATATGCCTTAAGACTAAGCTAGCTTTTTGGATGCCATGTCACATTCAGTTTGACTCTCCATAAGCCATCAGGAGTTTTTCATAGAAATTATTGTTTAATTATGGTTTCCTTATCCTAGACTTATATAGTTGAAGATTCTATTCAATTTAATAGTTTGAGTGCCTACTGTATATATTAATCAAAGATGTACAATAGAAAGTCTTTTTCGATTGGTTGACAGACTTGATCACACCTCATAGAGCTATATAAAATGAACTAGTTACTTTGGAACCCAGAGATTTGAGTATGTGTGTGTGTGTATGTGTGTGTGTGTGTGTGTGTGTGTGTGTGTGTGTGTGTGTGTGCTTAGAGTATATGCTTAGTGGTGAAAGCTGCCAGCCAAACCCTGGGGAAGGAATCGTTTGGAGTCGGGGAGGAGAATACTTGAGACTCTGCCTCAGTTTCTTCCTTCCTTCCACCAAAGGAGGACCAAAGGAGGATCAGAGGGTCTAGACTTTTTCAGTGTCCTAGCAGTGTACTCAGGGCAACAGCCGCTAAATGTCTGTCATTTTCCTCTGGACTCTATATGTGCTGGTTGGAAAGGATGCCACATGCTTTTGGGGAGAAATTTATACTCACTGTGCCACCACAGAATATAACCATTTCTAAGAGATGTTTAAGTCAGGCTGACCCATTGATATCAACTGGGAATCATGGAGAAAAACACATTTATGAGGGCTTGTGAGCTGTAGCAATAGAAAGACATGACTTAACTCCTCGGAGGTGACCTTAGAACCTTGAGGAGACCTACTAGCCAAACTCTGGGGACCTGCCCTATGACTTCAAATGGTGGTTGAGAAAGTAAGTCCAGAGCATGCATTACATATACAAAATAATTCCAAGAGGCAGAGAGTGCTAATAACTGGTCAGGTGGAGGGAGGAGATGAGGAAAGACCTTTTGTAGTAGGTAGCATCTGACCTGAGCTTCAGAAGTTTAGAAGGCAGAGGTGAGGAGGAAGTTCTTTTTGCACAATTGTATAAAAGCATGGAGGTGGAAGATAGAATGTCATGAATGGGGAATAGCTAGTACACAGGTTTGAGTAGAATGTAGAGTATATAAAGGTGAACAGTATAAAATAAGATTAGAAAGGGAGGTAGGGCCAGATTTGGGGGGCAGGGGGGAGCACTACTTTAAGTGCCAGGCAGACGAGGTTGTATTTCACCCCAGAGGCAATAGAGAACCATTGGAGATTTTTTATTAGGGTGGTGTCGTGGTCATATATGTGTTTCAGGAGTATCAACTTGGCATCTATGTGGGAGGTGGATTGGAGAAGTAAGAGGCTGGAGAGAAGGAGATCAATCAAAGGTTATCGGCAACAAGTCGTGATGAGGGCCTAAGCTCAGGTAGAGGCTGTGTGCGCAGAGGCAACCAATTGGATGTGGTGGTTGAGGGGGAGGGTGGAATAAAAGGTAACTCCAAGGTTTGGACTTGGGCGATTGAAAGTTTGGAAGAAGCATAGGGGTTTGAGGGAAATTTTTGACTTTTTGATGTCATAGTATTTTTAAAGTCCAGGCGTATGACTTCAAATTCATCCCTAATCACATTTCACCTTAGTACATTTGGCCCGTCACTGTAGCAAGAAGAGATCTTTCTGGATCTTGGCTCAGTCATACAATGTTGCATTAATAGTGCTTCCAAGACATTGATGGAAATGACTCATGTTTGGCTCTCTTTTTTCTATCACTACACAGTAGTCTCTGACTGCACTTTCACACTATATCTTGCCTTGTACTTTTCTCCCATACTTGATTCTGAGCTCCCTAAGTGGGCGATGAGGGGGGAAGAAGGAACAAATAGGTATTAAGTGCCTACTATGTGCCAGGCACTGTGCTAAGCACTTTACAAATATCTCATTGGATTTTCACAATAACCCTGAGAGGTAGGTGCTATTATTATCTTTATTTTATAGTTGAGGGGACTGAGATAGTGGAGGTTAAGTGACTTGCCCAGGGTCACACAGATAATAAGTGTCTGAGGAAAGATTTGAACTCAGGTCCTCCTAAAACCAGGGCCAGTGTTCTACCCATTGTGCAGCCTAGCTACCCTGAGAATGAGGACTGTGCCTTATTTTTCTAGAGTAGCCATTTATTGGGTGCTCAGGGAGAACTAACCCATCTGGTGTGAGGGCTTGCTGAACCCTTTTCAGAGCTGCTCTTCCACTTTTGATGTCTACCTCAACCCTCACCTGTGGCTCCAAGAAGCTGTAGAATGTGCAGTGGCCACACCCAGGAAAATCACTTTGTCAGATAGGCTAAACCAGGTGGAGCATAACCAATGGGCCTCAAACCTGTCTGTGAGTTAGTGAGGTGTCTGCCCCAAGCATTTGAAGATTTCCCCTTGCAGAATGGGCAGATGAGAACAATTTGTTCCAATGGCCATGAAGGTGGCTAAAGCAGGCTCTGTGGAGTGCTTAGAGCGTGGTCAGGCATCAAAGCCGCCAAGGCCAGACCTATGTTTTGCCATTGGTCTCTGAGGACTCTGGAAGACAGAGTGAGGCTGATGATTTTATGCAGTTCTGCCAATTCACCCCACTGGTCCCCTTCAAAAAGGAAGGATCAATGAAAACAGCTATTTAATCTATTTTTGCTTAATGAATGAGTGAATGACCATATCCAATATGGCACCAAATTTTGTTGATTCTTCTTTTGGAATATCTCTTGTGTTACCCTTATCTAATTACCTCGATAGAGCATCACTGAAATAATCTCCTAACTGGTTTATTTAACTCCTTCCCCCTTTCCCATCTGTCCCACACATTGTTACCTAACTAATCATGGGGTAAGAAATCAACAGAGTGCACCCTGGGTCTGACATGTAGGAACAGGCAGGCAGAGGTGGCTGGCCAACTTAGTTGTGCCACCAAATCAATCACATGATTCTAGGTGTGTCCCTTCTCTGGGCTTCTTTTTCCGCATTTGTAAAATGATGGAATTGGACCAAATCACCACTAAGTCCTCCCTTCTGGAGCTCACATTTATTCTCTGATCCTATACATTCTGTGGCTCACAACCACTACTCAGGAACTAGGACCACTCCCTGTTACCCTCTATTTAAACTTATTTGCTGGCCTTCAAGACCCCAGATTGTGCTCTGACCCAGAGCCTAGATAAAACCTGATGACACATCTGAAAATTACATCCCTTTCTGTCATCACTACCCCTGCCCTGTTATATCCAATGGAGACTCTGAGTTGTCGTGTGTGACTTAGCAACAACAACAATAATAACAACAATAAATCACCATGGTGTGGAGAGTGAGATGTTTCTATCAAAGAGTAATATTAAAAATTGTCCTTCTCTCCTCACTCCTTTGGAGAGGTTGTAGGGGAGGGGGGGAATCTGTGAATATGAAATATTGTGTATATTGTCAGATTTGGGTTTTGTGTATCGATCAATTTTGCTGATTTTTAAAGTTTTTCCTTTTTCGACTTAAAAAAATTCTTTGCTAGAAAGGATGGTTCTCTGGATGGGGAGAAGGGAGGAGGTATGGGGAGAAATTTAGGCAATGTTAAAATGAAAAATGACAATAAAAAATTTTAAGTGTCTCTCACTGAACCTACTCCCTTGCTCCCTGGAGTAAGACAACTTATTCCAGAAGCATGTTCAATCCAGAGTCAGAAAATTCTGTAGTCAGTAGGAGTCTTAGCTGTACCTCTTAATAACTGTATGATTTAACCTCCCTGAGTCTCAGTTTTCTCCTATGTGTAGATCTTGCTTATGTGGCCACATCTCTCCTTTGCATTCCCCTGATTTGTATCTGGAACTATGTGCTTCAGAGCCCAGAAACAGGGGCTTGAGAGAAAATGCGAAGTGATGGTTCTTTCATTCATTGCCATGCTGAGGAGGATCCTTTCCTCCTTCCTCTCCTTCTTCTGCTCCCTCCTTCTGTCTCATCCTCATCTGTCTCATTCTGCTCCCTCAGCTTCTGTGGTCAGAAGCTCAAGACATCAGAGAGTGAGCCCAACCAGAGGAGAAGGTGGAAACCAGACACCAAGGTGCCCAGTGGAGAAGCTAGGTTAAGGGACTCTCAGCAGGATAAGACATTTCCTGACCCTGAATCCTAAGATGAACTATTTAACAAACCACTTGGGGTATGGTGAGACAGTGGATTTTTCTCCTCTGGGGCTGGGAGTAGATGTGGGAGACTAAATGAATGATAACACTTCAGTGCCTTCTGAGAGTGTTCATTCCCTTGATAAAAGTAAAACTCTGAACTCTAAAGCAAGTAATGGGACCATTGCTTTTGCTGGGAAAAGGAGATGGCTAGCTAGCCCTTTCCCTGAGGGGTACACCTCTGCTTGGAGTTTTATTACAGGCTCTGTTAATTCTGCTTTCTTACAGTAGGTATCTCAGTAGTGTGGTGGATAGAGCACTGGGCCTAGAGTCAGGAAGACCTGAGTTCAAAACTGGCCTCCGACACTTTATTAGCTGTGTGATTCTGGGCAAGTCACTTAACCTCTGTGCCTCAGTTTTCTCACCTGTAAAATGGTGGTGATAATAATAATACCTACCTTCCTGGATTGTTGTAAGGATAAAATGAGATATTTGCAAACCTTAAAGTGCTACATAAATATTAGCTACTATTATTATAGTAAAGGTATTCTAAACTAAAGTATGAGTGAGGTTTCCTTTTGGGCTGTACTAAGTAGGGGAGGAGATAAGAATATTAATGGAAATAAGACACAAGCCAGATTTTCTTGGAGATTTTCCTAGAGTTTCTGGTGTGGGGGCATAATGGGCCAAATTTGTTAACAATTTCTGATATAGTATATGTAAATGATGTTTACATTTAAAACTCTAGATCAAGTAAAGAGTATTCCACTGTCCATGGTGCTTCTGCAGTTAGGAAAGGCTCTTGACCTTCCTGAAGGTCTAGACTAGCGCACCAGTACCTCCAATCAATCAATCAATAAACATTTATTAAGCACCTACTATGTGTCAAGAATTATGCTAAGCACTAGAGACACAGAAATCGACAAAACATAGTTCTTGCCCTCAAGGAGGTGAATCTAATGTAGGAGACAATTAAACAAATATATGTATGTATATATATATGTATATATATATATGTATATATATGGCGAGCTATATACAAGATAAAGAGGAAATAATTAACAGAGAAAAGGCATTGGCGTTTATAGAATGGTGGTAGGGTGGGTTGATGTGATCAAATCTGTGCTTTAAGAAGATAAATTTAACATTGGAATGGAGGGTGGATTGTAGTGTGGAGAGACGAGGCAGAGAAACCAACCAGCAGGCTCTTGCAGTGGTCCAGGTGTGAGGCGATGGGGGCCTGCACTAGGGTGGTGGCAGTGTTGGAGGAGAGAATCCAAAGGTCAAATTGACAGGGCTTGGCAACAGATTGGATATAAGGGATGAGGGAGAGAATGACACCCAGATTTTGAGCCTGGGTGACTGGGAGGGTGGTGGTGCTCTCAACAATAAGAGAAGTTCGGAAGTGAGGAGGGGTTGGGGGTGGGATTATGAGCTCAGTCTGGGGCATGTTGAGTTAAAGATGCCTATGGGACCTACAGTTTGAGACTTGCATTTCATCATGCCCATCAAATAATACACTCCTATGATCTCCAAGCTTTTCTCATCCTGTAGCCCTAACCTCAAATGCCCTTGCTTTCTCCAAATCCAACCTAGGTAAAATTCCCCAGTAACACCCACCCCCCCAAAAAAACCCCACAACTCCTGCCTTCCTGGATTTCTTGGACTCCCAATGAGATTTCCTTTCTTTGTGTAGACCAAGAGCATTGGGGTTCAAAGTCTGGCTCCATTTTGTTGCGTGACCTTGGACAAGTCCCTTCCTATTTCTGGACCTGTTTTTAACTCTGTGAAATGAACCAGATGATGTTTGAGGTCCCTTCCAGCTCTAAGCTCTGTGAGCCCACTCAGTACTCTATGATACCCAGCTTGGCTTCTCTGTTTCAGGAGTGTGTCTTGCGTCCCCAACTAGAGAATAAGCTCCTTGAGAGTAAGGGCTGGTTCAACTTCTACTGTGTCCTCCATGTTACTTAGCTATGTATGTGCTGGGCATATAAACAGGGCTAAGTCAATATGGATTGATTAGTTTACTTCCTCATTTTAGGGGGTGTCATCACCACCACCACACCCTTCCTCCCAGTACCCAATATAGACACAAAAAGAGGACCAGGCTGAGCATGGGGAACCGGGAGTCTTAGTTCTGTCCTGTTAGGGTTGGATGATGCAAGAGAAGATAAGTTTAAAGGGCATCTGAGCTATCTACCTCCTATATACTGGGATCCCTTTCAGCTGAGTTCAAGGAAATGAAAGGAGAAGAGATGATTAACCCCTCTCCTCCTTCCCGTCCTTAAAGCTGATATCAACCCACACTCTTGTGCAGCACTGCCCTCTTGTGACCATTATTGACATAGCTACCAGGCTTACTAGATTAATAAACCAGAGCACCTAGCTGATAGTGTATCTGAGATGTCCACAAGTCATTTACCAAAGCCTCTTGGCAGGGTTGTTATGGTCAAGATAGAAAACGATAATCCATCTACATGGATTTGAGGCTGGTTGGGGCAGTGTGGTATGGTGGAAGGGACAAAGGAGTCAGAACACCTGGGTCTTAATCCTGACTTTCACTTATTAGCCATTGTGAATTTGGGGTAGGTACCAAAACTACTGAGCCTCAGTTTCCTCATCTGTAAAATGGGCATATTAATGCATGTACTTGCCACCTCTGAGGGCTATTAGAAAGATCAAGTGGAAGGAAGGAAAGGAAGGAAAGTACTAAGCACTTTATCTGTCTTTAGCTATCCTGTGAGGTACTTCTTATCTTTAGTTTAGAGTTGAGGGAACCAAGACAGAGAGAGATGAATGAAATGATTTGCCCAGGATCACACACCTAGTAAATGTCCAAGGCTAGATTTGAACTCAGGTCTTCCTGACTCCAGGCCATCTCTCTAACCATTACATCAAAAGCCTTTTGTGACTTTGGGCAAGTCCTCTCCCAGGCTTAATTTCCTCATCTGTAAAATGGGGATTACCTACTTCATAAGGCTGTTGTGAGGATCAAATGAAATAACATAGGTTCAGCATTTTACAAATCTTAGAGCAATATTACAAACCTTAAAGCTATATTTGATGTTGTTTAGTCATTTAGTTGTGTCTGTGATTTAGTTGTCTCTTTGTGACCCCATTTTGTAGTTTTCTTGGCAAAGATACTGGAGTGATTCACCATTTCCTTCTCCAGCTCATTTTACAGATGAGAAGATTGAGGCAAGCAGGATTAAGTGATTTCCTCAGGGTCACCCAGCTAGTAAGTGTCTGAGGCCGGATTTGAATTTAGGCCTTCCTGACTCCAGGCCCAGAGTTCTATCCACGGTACTACTTAGCTGCCCCTACTATGGTATGTAAAGCACTATAATAATATTGGTTATTATTGCAGAACACTACTTAACAGTCAGAAAATGTTGATTAATAATGGAACAATGTGAGCTTTTTTGGGGGGAAAAAGGGCTTTCTATTGACCTGCCTCAGAGTTTTGTCTCCTACATTTTTTATTACTGTATAAAGGCAAAGATGGCACACTTATCAAGTTCATGGATTGCTCCAAGCTGGGATGGGTATCTAATAAATTGAGTGACAGAATCAGGATCCAAAGAGTAACAGATTTTTCTGGACATTGAATACCCAAAATACCCACATGCCACCTGCCATGTTATGTGTCCTCCTGCTGCCAGTAGGGACAGCCTGGATAAAGAGGAGATTGGTGGATTAAAGTGTGTGTGTCTGGGGGTCGAAGGACCCTCTCCCATTCTTAGAAGTCTAGGGCCAAAAGAGGCAGTATAGTATAGCAGAGAGAGAGGATCGGTCTCACTCAGGGACACCTGGGTTCAAGTTCCACCTCTGACAGGCTAACTTTGTGAACCCAGACAAATCACTTCTCAGTGCCCCAGACATCTCTCTCTAAGATTAGGAAGCTCAGAACAGTTGTTCATCTGCTTTGGAACAGACAGCTTCATCACCAGCAGGAGCTCCCTATAGTAATGAAACCACAGGTTTGGACCAAAACCAAAAGCATCCACAACACAGAAAAATGGGCTGAAACAAATGGGATGAAATTTAACAGGGGTATACACACACATACACACATATATATACACATATATACAGATATGCATATGTGTGTGTATAGTTCTGCATCTTAGTCAAGAAAGAACTATGACTTCCTCAGAAATGCAGAATAAGGGAGGCCTGACTTAATAGCCATTAATGTGAAAAAAAAAAGAAAAAAAACCTTTGGGGTTCTTCCCCTATCAGAATATAAGCTCTTTAAAGTCTGGAACTATCCCCTTTGTAATCTTTTTTATCTACCCAGAATTTAGTACAGCCCCTGGCCAATGTATGCGGGTTTCTTTGCTTATTTGTTACAAGGGAGGGTTTTTGTATTTGAGTGGGAGTTGGGGTGAGGAAGAAGGTTGGAACAAAATGGGGAGAGAACAGAAGAAGCAGTGATGGGGATATAAAATAAAAGAGGATCAATGTGTATCAAAAATACACAGGACCCATGGCATAAAAAGAGATTAAAAAACTTGGCATAGAGGGATCTTTTTTTTTTATATGACAAAAAGACTCTATCTAAAAGTCAAAACAAGAAATGGAGATATGCTAGAAGGGGAAGCCCTTTTCTCTGCTGCTCTTTGATGTAGGTCTCCAAATGCTCTCAATGGCAATAAGACAAGATGAAATTAAAGGCACAGAAATAGGAAAAGAGGATGCAGAGTCATCCCTATTTGATGATGACATGATGTTTTACTTAGAAAAATCATTGGGAATCAGCAAAGAAACTAATCAACAACAGTTTCATTAAATTTGTAGGTTACAGATTAAGTCCACAAAAAATCAATAACATTTCTATATAACGATAATAAAACCTAAGCAGCCATAAGAAAAAGGGAAATCCCATTCAAAATAATTACAAAATGCATAAAATATCTGGGAGTCAATCTACCAAAGAACATCCAACACCTGTATAGATACAATTACAAAATATTTTTTAAAGAAATAAAGAACAGCTTAAGTAACAATTTAAATAACTGGAGTGCTCATGACTGGGCCATGTCAACACAATAAAAATGATACTACTATCAAAGTTACAGATTTAATGTTATACCAGTCAAATTACCAGTAGGATAGACAAAAATAAAAATAATTATTATTAATAATAATAATCATTATTATAATAAAATAGATTTGGAGGAACAAATTTAAAGATAAATAATGAAAAAGATAGAAATGAAGAGAAATAGCACTTCCATACAACAAATTATATTACAAAGTGGTAATCATCTCAACTATTTGATAATGGATTAAAAAGGAGAAAAGCAGATTAATGGAATAGACTCAATAAGAAAAAAATTTTTTTGTTCAATTTAGTAACCCAGTGTTAGATAAATCCAAACATATAAACCAACTAGGAAAGAACTCCCTATTTGACAATAATTTCTGGGAAAACTGGAAAATAGTCTGGCAGATATTAGGCTTAGGTCAACATCTTTATACCATATATGATAATTTCAAAATGGATATATGACTTGAATATTAGAGATCATGCCATTTAAAAATAAGAGGCAGATCATATACCTTTCAAACCTATGAGTAGAGGTGAATTCTTATCCAAACAAGGGATAGAGATGATTACAAAAGATTAAATAATTTCAATGACATTAAATTAAAAAGCTTTTCCATGAATAAAATTAATGCAGCTACAATAAGAAGGGAAGCAGTTGGCTGGGGAAAAGTCTTTGTGTCACATATATCTAATAAATGTCTGATATCTAAGATATATAGACATCTAATAGAAATATATATGATCCAAAGCCATTCTCTCATAGGTAAATGGTCAAAGGTTATAACAAATAATTGATAAAAGAATTATAAACTATTGACAACCATATGAAAGAATTCTACAAATTATGAATAATAAGAGAAATGCAAATCCAAGCAACTTTGAAATTCTACCTCACACCTAACAAAATGGCAGAGATAATGTAAGATGTGAATCATCATTATGAAAGAGGTCTTGGAAAGGATATGGACATGAATTGGGACAACCATTACTGAAAAAAATTTGGAATTATGCCAAGAGACTGCCTACCGTGTCCACACCAGATCCAGAGATTTCATTGCCAGGCATTTTATCACATGGAGGTTAATAACAAAAAGAAAGGTCTTATATACATCAAAAGGTTTATTGCAGCACTTTTTGTGATGTCAAAGAACCCAGTGCAAAGTACATGCCCATTGAATGAGAAATGGTTAATCAAATAGTGGGACATGGATGTAATTGAATATTACTGAACTGTAAGAAACAATTAATGTGGCAAATACAGAGAAGCATGGAATGACATATCAACTAATGCAAAGTAAAGGACAAAGCACCAGGAAAACAATATATGTGCTGGCTACAGCAATGTAAATGGGGGGGAAATTGTAATTGAATGCTACAAAATTATAATGACAAAACTAGGTACCAAAGAAACTAGGCACCTTCCCCTACCCCAATTCTTTGTAGTGGTAGGGGACTATGTGGAACATTGTAAATATGGAACATTGCGTATAATGTCAGTTTTTAAAATAATGTTGATTAGTTTTGCTGACTTTTTTCTTTCTCTTTATTCTTTATTATAATGGCTTTTCAAATATGTAATTATTAAATGACTGGTAGAGACTGGAAAAGATACAATGGAAAAAAAAGATACAGACATTAAATATAAATTAATTTTTAATAATTTAAATGTGACTGGTGCCATGGACTAGGTCAATACTTCATAGGGATGCTAAAACTATACACATCTACGCCTGACCCATTTGCCTGCCATCTGTGGTCTACAGAGAAGCAGGCTGTCATGTAATCAATTAGTTAACCAGTTAGAGAAAACTGTTATTTTGGCCACCAGGTGGCACTACTCTTGGGCTACCATCCCAATGGCCACATCACAGCATAGTCGTTGTGCTCATGTAGGCTTTTTCAACAGCTTTAGTATTTCCTGCTGCTCATCAGTGGGTTCTCAAACTACATACAAGTAGATTACGCCCCTCTTCAAACAGCCTGAGATTTTCAGGAGCTTGTGACCAGCATAGCTGGTCCCTGGTTCTAAATCGATCCAGGAGTATGGTCTGAGACAAGCTCAAAAATTGCCCAAAATAGAAAGCTGAGTCCCCTTCCTTGTATTTAAATGGTCCCTTTCTCATTCATGAATGTCGTTCATAGGACTTAGAGGATGTGTTTCTTAATGGAAATCCCAGACAGTAGCTATAAACAAGCTATAGATTTGTTTGAGTCTTCTGCCCTCCACACTATGTCCAGCCATTAGGGAATAGAATCAAAGAAGAGATTGCTGTTTCTAAACTTGCAAGATTGGTTTGGCAAACACTGGGAGAAACAGGGGGAAGTACAAGAGGTTGGCAAAACCTCCCACGTATGTCACCAGGTTGGGAGCTTCACAATAGTTCAAATCTTGCCTCTCTCCTTTGATTGAGTCCTCACCTTGGCCAGTACTGTCCTTGCCTTGGAATTTCAGCTGCAAGGTTCCCATCCTCTCAAAATATTTAAAAAACAAACCAGGATATTTAAACTCTCTGATCCCAGGTGCATCAAAGGAACTCATCTACATTCTTCTCCAGGAAACTGAATAAACACTAAATAAAAGAATGAAATAAAAGTAGTGGGGCAGGGCCATCAGTGTTCATGAAACTGCTGATAGCCTCATCCCAGTCTTGAACTCATTCCTGGTAATCCTGCCCTACAATAAAATAGGATAAAAGTTATGCTTTTCATTTGACCACTTTTACACAGAACAGAGTAGACAAGGGGCAGGTTGGAGACAAAACTGTGTGTCTCTCCCAGATCTCTTTCTATTGTAAAATCCAGCTGCTTATTTCATAGTATTCTCCAAATTGTGGGTTTTTCCCCAAACCTGGGGTCACACTGAAGTTTGAGTGATATGGATGAGATGGGTTATGAGTGCCAAACAGAATCTGGACTCCTAAAATAACTCTGCCTCCTCACCTGGAATTCTAACATCTCTGTTATTATCCATTCTTTTTGTACTGACTTTTCTTCATTCTCATCATCACCTCTCCTTTGTCTACCCTAGAATTCTGTCCTTTAGTCCTATTAGATTTATCCTAAGACCCTCCAAACCAGGATTGGAGCAAGGTAGGTTTTTGGTTTTTTTGGTTTTTTTTGGTTTTCTCTTTTTTTTTTTTTTTTTTTTGAAGAGGTAGAACTGGGACTTGCACAGGCTAGAAGGACTTCGGCCACTCATGGGTCTGATTCCAATACTGATAGACATAGAAGCTTTATCTTGTTCAATTTTTCTAATCTGGGACAGTTCTAAGGCACTGAGATGGTAGCCCAAGAGTAATGCCACATGGTGGCCAAAATAATATTATTTCCCTAACTGGTTAACTAAATGATTATATGACAGCTTGCTTCTCTGTAGACCACAGAATGTAGATGGGTATAGTTTTAGCCTCACTATGAAGTATTTACCTAGTCCATTACATCAGTCACATTTAAATTATTAAAAATTAATTTATATTAATGTCTTTTGTTTTATATCATCTGTATCTTTTCCCCCACTGTATCTTTTCCAGTCTCTACCAGATAGCCACTTAATACTTATATTCTTAAAAGCCATTATAATAAAGAATGAAAAAGAGAAAGAAAAAAGTCAGCAAAACTCATCAACATTATGAAAAAAAAAGGCCCCTGTTCCAGGAGGCCCACGTTGGGGAGAGATTTAGTGGGGATACTGAGTAGGTTTTAGCCCTACTACAGCTTAGAACTCACCAATTCAATGAATCCACCAGCCCCAGCCTCCCAGGGACTATAGGTGTGCACCACAATGTCCACCCTTGCACAGTGGATTGTAAAAATCAATGATCTCAGAGTAAGTTCTAAATTCTTTTTTTTTTTGAGGCAATTGGGGTTAAGTGACTTGCCCAGGGTAGCACAGCTAGTAAATGTCTGAGGCTGTATTTGAACTCAGGTCCTCCTGACTCCAGGGCTGGTACCAGCTCTGTCCACTCTGACATCTAGCTGCCCCAGGTTCTGGGTTATGGTCCAGCTTCTGTAACATATACAATCTGCGATTATACCCAAATCACTTCCCATCTTTGGACTTCAGTTACCTTATCTGTAGAAGATACCCGAGGTCACTTCTGACCTCAGCAGTCAATGTGACTATGAGAACGTGAGTCCCCAGGGGAAAATGCAAAAGGTGGAGGCTCTTGGTCTTTTCTGTGTGTTATGTATCCCTTTGGCAGGCTGGTGAAGCCTATGGAACCCTTCTCGTAATAATGTTTTTAAATACATAAAATAAAAAATATAAGATTACCAAGGAAACAAAAGATCAGTGAAAATAAAGGTTTAATTTTTTCCCATCTAAGTTCACAGACTCTTGCAAATCTATCCATGGCCCCAGTGTTAAGAACGCTTGACTTGGGGCTATTTAAGAGAATATCCTGAAAGAAAAACTTAAAAAGGTCATGGAATTTTGGAATTGGGAGAGACCTGAGCAGCCATCTAGGCCCCTGGGTTGGTGATTTTGGAGCAGAAGAGTGGGGGTGGGTCTATAGAAGAGAGGCAAGAGGAAAGGATTGGAGAGCAAGACAGCACTGGAACAGAGTACAGGAATGGGTAAGAGGAACAGAATGGAGAGAGGATGGGGAGGAAAGGGAGCATGTGGATCATTTGTGGCTCTCTCCAGCAGGGGGCAGTGCTACTTCGTGGTTCTGTACTTACCCTCATCTTAACTTCACCCTTCCCTGGTTTCCCGACCCGCTCCCATCCTAACCCCTGTGGAATTTGGGAATGGGGAGGGGGTATTGAGTGGGACTGAAGAGTTAGTTCTTTAGTAGGAGGTTTGAGATGGAAGCTAAGGGTTGGTGAGGGGGAGAGTGATTAAGGGTAAGAGAAGTTTGCTGTGGAGGAGTGGCTTTAATGATGTATGTGGGGATGGTGATGGCAGCAAGTGTCTATTTATTGCGTGCCTGGGGGGGGGGTGGCGTATCACAAAAGTAGGGAGCACGATACTGTAGGTGGCTATGTACGAGAATATGAGAATGTCCCATGTGGGTGTGAGTGAAGTAGGGGAGAACGGGAGGGTGTCCCTGGAGCGTGGCAGGGTGGAGGGGGTGAGGGGAGGATTAACCTTTTTATAAGAAGGGAAGGAGGAAGAAGTCCCTTAACTTTTCTAACTTTGTAACATCCCTCCACATATTGCTCACCCAGCCACAACCCTACTTCAGGTCCTTATCGCCTCTCAACGGGACTATTGCAAAAGCTTCCTAACTAGACTCTCCTCTCTCTGATCCATCGTTTGGACAGAAGCAAAGATGATTTTTCCCCCAAACTGTAGGTCTGCCCATGTCACTGCCCTGCTCCGTGAACTTCTCTTTACCTCCAGGATCAAATATAAAGTCTTCGTTTCAGCATTTAAAGCTTTTCTAACCTGGGCCCTTTCTGCTTTTCTGATTTTCTCATACTACTCCCTTCCACAAACTCTATAATCCAGATACACTGTCCTTGCTGTTTTAATTCTTTGTACTGACTATCACTGATGGCCTGGAATGCTCTGGCCCTTCATCTCCACTTCTAAGTTTCTCTGCTTCCTTAAAGACTCAGTTCAAATTCTCCCTTCCTGGTCCCCACTTCCCCTACCAGAATCTACCCTTCCATCTACCCTACATAGATTTTCTATATACCTAGCTCTTCATGTGTTATCTCCACCATTAATTAGAATGTGAGCTTTGAGGGCAGAGATAGGGTTTTTGCCTTTCTTTGTATTCCCCAGTTCTTAGCACATAGTAAGGGCTAATAAATATTTAATGACTTGTCCACCCTTAACCCATCCCCTAAACAAACCCCTAGGGTTTAGGTTATACTAAGCCAATCTAATCCTGACAAATAAAGCAGGATCTGCAACATGTTTCATCTCTGTGGAAGTCTGAGGGACCTTGAGGGTTGCCAAAAGGGAAACTGACATTGAAAGTGGGAAATAACCCAAGGTGGGCTTGTTGAATAGATGAAATCAAGTTAGAGGGTCAGAGATGGAAGCTTGATTTTGGATGTGGGTGTACATGTTGACCCTTCCTTCAGGCAATGCCAGTGACTGGCCAGATAGAAAGGCTATCTGGCCCAAGAGTCTTCCCTTTTGGAGTGCCAGAGATTCCCTTTCCTTCCATGCAGTCAGGAGCAGAGAAACAGAGACTTAGAAATGGAGAGGAGGAAGGCTCTCAGTTTCCAGCTGCTAACATTGCACATCCTCGTGGGCCAGATCTTGGGGAGTAACCCTATACAAGAGATCATGTGTGGCCATGGTGTGGATTGCCTGTAGAATATACAAGAGAGCTGATCAGCATGGAGCAGGTCTCCCAGAGAATAGGGATGGGGAAATGGAGCCACATAAAGATTTCCATAATTTTGATATTTTGGAGTGATATTCCATTTTATTTTTCCATACTCCTATGTCAAAAGTGAATCAAGATCAATGAGCTCACATTGCCAGGAGCCGTGGGAGTGCTGGATGGTTGGAGTGGGGAGTAGATTAAGATTAAGAGGTTAAGAATAAGCAGTCTCTCTATGGTGAGTAGTAGAGATTCAGACACCTCAAGGAAAGCTAGCAGATGGATGGTCACTGGTTACTTTGATGAGAAACCCTTGGCTGATGATCAAGGGTAGCACAACCAGATGACCAGATTAAGGCTTACTCTTCACTGATTCCATCCCAAATTGAAGCCATAATAGAATCTTCTTACAGTGTTAATGGTTCGGGTCCTAACCGCCTGATGTGTCAGGCTGGAACCTAGTTGGAGAGGATAATTTCTCCAAGCTAACAGGAGAGGATCTATTGGAGAAAGAATTAAGCCAAGATCAAACAAGCTCAAGGAGAAAAAATACTTAGATAAGAATGTAGACCCACTTTCTGCTCCAAAACCCACCCGCCAGCACTCCTTTGCTGGTTTTAATTGATTACTTAATTGACAACCTGCTTTCATTTTAACAGAAAGTAAGAAATAAGCTAGGTATGGGCTGCTATTCAGGCATGTCCAGTGTCACCCAGAGCTCTCACCAAAAGCACAGGCAGCTTGCCACAGCATTTATAATGTTTTTCTGGATGAGTTTGAGTTTTCCTTAGGATTATGTTTCCCAACTCCTTTTTATTTTTATCTAGGCCTGAAATTTCATTGCTATAAGTAACTCTTGGTGAGGAGGCTCCCTCCTGCAATACAGATTCAACAAATTGTTCTCCTAGCCTTGGACAGTTGGCTTGGATACCGAGAGGTCACATAGCCAGCATGTGTCAGAAACTGGACTGAACCCAGATATGAACCCCATGATCACATATGAGAATGTCTTTGGTGGGTGTGAAGATTGTGGGGGTCGGAGGATTAGAAGGTAGCGCTGAGATGGGTCTGTCTGACAGAGAAGAAGGAATAGGGTCACTAATGCCATTATGCCCCTCTCCTGTTTTTTTTATACATTCCTATTAAACATATTTTCACATTAGTGATGTTGTAAGTAAGAATTAGAACCAATGGGAGGAACCACAAGAAAGAGAAAACAAAGCAAAATAGAAGAAAAAAACAGCAAATAATATGCTTCAATCCGCATTCAAATTCCATAGTTCTTTCTTTGGATGTGGATAACATTTTCTATCACGAGCCCCTCTCCTGTGTTAATCCAGGCAAGGCCCTTCCCTTCTTTTGTCATAATTTACTCATCCTAAAATAAGAAGGTTCGCCTAAATCGGGGATGAAGAACCTGCAGCCTCAAGGTCACATGTGGCCCTCTAGGTCCTCAAGTACAGCCCTTTGACTGAATCCTTTTATTAAGGGTACTTGTTCTGGGAAGTTTGGATTCAAACGGCCGAATTTGAGGACCTAGAGGACCACATGTGGCTTTGAGGCCTCAGGTTCCCCACTCTCAGCCTAGATCATCTCTAAGGGTCATTCCAGCTCTAAATACTATGAATTTTGGTGAGTTTTGAAGTACAATCTTTTTTGCATACAAGATTGAATTGTGAGGAGCAGTATACAATGTACGCCACCAGGGGGCGGATGACACCGGCTCTCAATGAACGTCTCACGAGACAGTTCAGTTCACGGCCCCCTCTCCTTAATCCACTTTATAAGAATACTGAACTCTCTTTCCAAGGTGCTCAGATGCTCTCCTCCTGCCTTTTGGTTTCCCTTGCACCCTGACCTGATCATGGGCACTGTTCATAGTCACTACGAGGTCTTCTCCTAAGGCCACTGAATCGATCCTGGTGGTGTTGAATTTGTAGGTCAGCCCTTGCCCCAAACCAAACAGACAGAACTATTTCTTCTGAGCTTGAAAAGTCACCCCCTGCTTCCCTCACTTCCCTAGCATAGCATGATGGTCCAGAAGTTCTTCTTGAAGTCTAACCTCTGCCCTTGCTAGGGCTTAAGTCCATCTCCTTGGAGGACATTGGGAACAATGAATTGACCCTTTCCACAAATAACTTTTGCTAGATGTAAAGGCAATAACAACATTATTATCCATGACAGTGCAAAAAGAACTCAGTATTCTGAGTAAGGAAACCTCTGTCTGAGTGCCAGGTCTGCTATTTTGGAATCTTGACTCTAAATCTAGGATTTTTTCCATTTCCTGTATAGGTACTGCAGCAGATAGAGTGCTGGACCTGAAGTCGGGGAGATCTGAGTTCAAAACTCAGATATTTACTAGCTTTGTAACCCTGGGCAAGTCTTTATCTGACTCAGTTTCCTCATCTGTAAAATCTGGATAGGAGTAGCAATAAAAATATCACCTAAATTCTAGAGTTGTAAGGATTAAATGAGGTTACATTTGTAAAGCATTTTGTGCCCTAAATGCTATACAAATGCTTATTATTATTATTATTATTATTATTATCATTCACACTGCCTTAGATTAAAATCCTCCCAGGAACAAAACCTGTGTCTCCTTCTCTGGATCTCTATCCCAGACAGTACAGACTATCCAGATGGGCTGATATGGAGTGTCTTATGAGAGGTACAAGACCAGGATTTGGGGGGGAGGGGGGAGAGGATGACATTACGCTCTCACTTCAGTGCCTGGGAATCTGAGAGCTGCACACTTAGGAGACTTATGCCTGAACTACATCTCAAAGTTGTGTCCAGCTGTTCAGCATGGGAAGGAGTTGAGGGATCTTGTCTTCTCCTTTGAATATGTAGATGGAGGAGGGGGAGTAGGAAAAGTGAATTGTCAGGACTCAATGGCTTAGGGAACCTCCAAACTACAGAGGGGAACAGGAGACAGGTTCACTGACAAGGAAGAATCCCATCTGCTTCTCCTGTCCCCGTCCCTGTTCCTCTTTCCCCATCCTTCTGCCCTACCCCCCTCTCACTGAGCATACACACACCCCTCCCCACCCCCTTCCACTGAGCACACTCTCTGGGTTAATTTTAAGCATCTCAGCTCCCGCATTAGTCATTCTCTGTCACCCACCTACACGGCAGGAGGCTTTTGGTGCCAATTCGTCATCTGATCAGCTGAGAGGTGATGCTCAGCCTTCCCTCCCCCCCAAGCTTCCAAACCCACCCAACATGGAACCCACCATGTGTCACAGTCAAATGCCACCCAACAGCCTGGTCTGCCTCTCTCCCCTCCCCTAGGGACCTGCCCTGTTGCTATGGGATTGTTAATCCTCCTATCTGAGCTAACTTCATCTCCTGGGAGAACAAGGTCAGGAAGTGGGGAGAGGCTATAGTCAGAAGTGGTGGCTGGCCAAAGATCTGGGTTCCCCCATCTGGGGGTGGGAATCCTCTCTAGAAGGGGAAAGGATTAATCCTTTCTCACCTCCCAGTTTAGCAACACTCTGAAGGTGCTTAGAGATCGCCTGGCAGCTGGCCACCCAGAAGCGTGGGACTCTGGGAAACAAAGGAACAGAGTACCACCTAATAATTCTCCCTAGAGACTGCAAGGACCTCCCCTCTCTCCTTAGTTCTTCTCCCCCTTCCTCCCAGCTGGAGAGGCTCACCATCACTGCAGACCAGCTGTTCAAATAAAGGCCCCAGCTTCCTTCAGAAGCTCCATTTCCCTACCCAACTGTGTGGTTTCTCCCGGTGAAACCTGGAGGGGGATGGGAAGACACAGGTAACCCAGCTAGAACTCTAACCCAGCCAAACAGATTGGAAATCTTGGCTCCTGGATTAGAGACAATAGATGGTTTATTCAAAGAGTAACTCTTATTTCTAGGGCACTTTTCTCACAAGTCTGTGATGTAGGAAACACAAGGATAATCATTTTACAGATAAGAAAACTGAAGCTGAGAGGTTAAGTGACTTGTCCAGGGGTGGAGAACCTTCAGCCCTGAGGCCACATGCGGTCTTCCAGGTCCTCAAATGCATGGTTTGGATTCAAAGGGTCGAACTTGAGGACCTAGAGGGACACCTATGGCCTCAAGGTCCCAGATTCTCCCCTGGACTAGTCCAAAGCCACATCCATAGCATCAGAGACTGAGATATGAGGACCAATGTCCTTTTTACATGGGTCAAAGTCCAAATCCAAGGGAGGTATTAAGGAAGAGTTAGCCTGCAGGGAATTGGACAGATTTAGGGTAAGAAGAGAGAGACTTTCCTCAGAAACCTCACAAATACAAGGTTCTCTTCAATGAAGAGAAAGGGAGGAAGTGGAAGGAGTTGGGAAATTGTACTTCATCACTCAGACCTCTGGATCCCACAAGAAAAGAGAAATAGCTTGCTGTGGGGGGTGGGGGGTGGGAAAGGGGTGGGGAAGGGGAGAGAGAGAGAGAGAGAGCACTTACTGACTTCAGCCAAGACCCCAGTTAAAATTCAGCACTTATTAAAGGCCACTCAGAGAGTGATTTAAATAATGTCCCTTGCCTCCCCTGGATAGCAGGGGATATAAACTCCAACTATTCTAGGGGTTGGAAAGTGATAGGGATAAAGGAGAGAGTCACACAAAATTGTCTAGAACGCTTGGACTGGGGGCAGGGAGAGTCACTTTCAAGGAGGAAAGAGGGAAGGAAAAGCTTCCTGGAAAGGGTAGTGCTTGAACTGGGTTTGAAGGAAGATGACTTCAATAGGCCAAGAGTAGAAGGGGGTATATTTCATGTGTAAGAGCTGGCCAGAGTGAATGTTGGGGAACAACGGGCAGGGGAAATCACTAATTAAAAAAAAAAACAACCCTCAGGGTAATGGAATATCAGAGTTGGAAAGAACCTTAATGACTATTACAGACCTAACATTCTCATTTTAAAGGTGATGAAATGGAGATCCAGAGGGAAAGAAGTGATTTGCCCCAGATCATTTCCCCACTGAAGTGAAAGTAGATCAGGACTTGAATCTAGGTGTCTGAAACCCTAGATTACTCCTGGCGTGGATGAGGAACAGCAGGGATTGAATAGGGTTGAAGCTTTATAACAGCGGTTAACTTTTTA
The DNA here is from genome assembly GCF_900497805.2 of Vombatus ursinus. Lineage (NCBI taxonomy): Eukaryota > Metazoa > Chordata > Mammalia > Diprotodontia > Vombatidae > Vombatus > Vombatus ursinus. Next base: position 9,929,458 of record NW_020954719.1, on the reverse strand, counting down.
GTGTCATGGACTCTTATTTAAAAATAAACAAAATACATAGGATTACAGAGGAAATAAATCATATTAAAAGATATCAAAATATTTTGTAAAAAATAAATTCATATACCTTCTTTAACCTACCCACAGAAGGAGTCTGTAGACCCCAAGTTTAAAACCCCTTCTTTATAGAGGGTCTCACAAAACTGGTTGTTATTGTTTGGTCATGTCTGACTTTTTGTAACCCCACATGGGGTTTTCTTGGCAGAAACACTCGAGTGGTTTGCCATTTCCTTCTCCAGTTCATTTTACAGATGAGGAACTGAGGCACACAGGGTTAAGTGACCCTGAGTCACACAGTTAGTAAGTGTCTGAGGCTAGATTTGAACTCAGGAAGATCAGTCTTCCTGACTTCAGGTAGGGTGCTCTATCCAACTGTGCCACTTAGCTGAATTAGGACCCAAATCTCTCTGAAACCCAGAACTGTAATCACGGTGTGGACAGTGAAGAATAGGGATTGAATAGGGCTAAAACCTTTCAAAAGTCTCTAAGAAACCAGGAGAGTAAACCCAGGGTTCTTTCTCTACACAATGGGTCCTGGCCAGGTCCAAAAGCTGTAGGAAAAATGCAAACTAGATGCAAAATATAGAATTAGGGGGCCATTACCCTCCTGGCCCTCCTTCCCTCCCTTCCCCCAGTAGTCAGCAAGCAACACAAATGTAAAAAAAAAGTCTTTTTTTATAGTATGTCCTTTAGAAGCAACAAGTTGGTGAACATTGAAACAGTCTGTTCCCCCCATGACCCTCCCCCCCACCCCAATTCAGTCCTTCAGGTGGGTATGATAAAGTTCCCAGGATGAGCCCTACTTCACAGTTCCTCCAGGGCCCCTCAGTGGGTCGTCTTCCTAGAGTGCCCTGATAAGTACAAGGAAGCTGATTTCACTTATTAACAGATCCATACTGGGATCCCAAGCCCTTCGGTGACCAAGGGCAGAGGAGAAAGGGGAAGAATCTAGAAGCACTCCCACAGAAGCCCAGGAAATGACAACCATTCCAACCCGCCCCTGGGTGAAAGAAGAGAGGAGGGGAAGAATTTGGGTAATTCCTCTCCCTGGCTGAACTGGGTGTTGGGATGGAGAGGAGAGGAGAGAGGCACAGTAAAGCTGAGGAGCAGCCAGTGTGTGGGGCAAAATTCCTGGAGCTCCATCCAGGGTACGGGGCATACCCCACAAGGCACTACAGGCTCAGGAACTAGAGCCCTGCCCCCGCCCCCAAGCTTAGACTTTATAAGCCCCATACACAGATGCCACAGTCTTTGCTTTTTGCTCCACAGACCCAGCCAGGATAACCAAACGCCCTGCTCCTTTCCCCAAAGGGCTATCAGAGAGAGCCCCTTAGGCAGGACACAAAACTCTCTCTCCTCTCAACAATTCCTTCCTCCAAGAGGTCAGCCAGATCCGAGAAGGGTTGGGCGGAAGGGGGTCAGACAAAGCCCTTCCACCCCAACCCTGCTCAGTACTCGAGCTCCTCAAGCCCAGTTGCAGGAACTGATGAATAAATAAATAAATAACTTTGTTCTCCCCCTCCCCTTTCTGCACGGCTCACACCCCCCCTACAGCTGACTCTCCTCCTCCTCCAAAGAGCGGTTCAGTCCCGGGATGAATTTGAGCAGCCGCCGGCGGAAGCTCTGGTACTTAGTTTTGCGCAGCCCGGGTCCGCACAGGCCCTGTTCCCGGGCCTCTGTCCACAGCTGACCCAAGGCGCCACCACCCCCGCCTCCGCCCGGTCCTGGGCACTTGACGCTGGCGCTGCGACTCAGCAGGGGCCGGGGAGCCGGGGGCGGGGGTGGAGCCTGGGTGTGGGCCGGAGGGCACAGGGCTGGGGGCTCTGCCCCTCCGAAGAAGCACGTGTGGTAGACTGAGTCATCAGAGCCTTCTCGGGACCGTCCAGAACTGCTTCGCGCGCTGCCTGGCGCGGACAGCAGTGGTCCGAAGGGCAGGGAGCCCGGAAGGAGGCCCGCCCCATAGAGGCAAGAGCGCACAGACTCCAGCGTGTCGTAGATACTGGGATCCTTCACTACGATGCCTGGGCAGAAGGGCAGGGGGCAGGGGAATGCAGCAGAGGAAAGCTTGAGGGCTGCGGCCCAGATGGCCCAGGTCCTTGTTGGGGAGTGGGGGTGGTAGGGGAAAGGAAACCGGTGACTGGGACACTCTACTATAGGAAAGGGAACCATTCCTTAAATGAGAAAACTGCTGTCTTCCCTTCCCACCCTCTGAAGAATAAGGAAGAACTGGAGGAAGTTGAGGGCCTGGGGTAAATAATTATTGAAGAACTTACTCCCCACCTAATGACAGGCAGGACCTGGGTGGAGGTGGAAGGGGGTGGGGGAGCTGGGGTTAGCAACCATTCAAGAACTTACTCACCATGTACTAGTCGCTGCTCTTGCACCATCAGTGATCGATATTCCCCCCACTTCTCATATAAAGTTTGCTGCAAAAGAGGATGCCCACCCTTAAGACTGAGTAGATAGACCTAGAGATAGGGGGAATGACAGAGGCAATGAAGCAAGGATTTGAGGGGCCCAGGACAAATAGAAGGCACGTTGGGATGAGGAGGGATGGATAGATGCCTCTCTTCAAAAGGGTTGGAGCCCAGGGAATCCCAGGGTGAGGAAGCCAGGGCTCCATGAGGGTTAGAGGAAGCAAGATGCTTCTTCTGAGGACCGGGGTAAGGGTTGTCTGAACCTTCTCTACCTTCAGATACTGCAGCCGGGCCTCCAACTCTGCCTTCCGAATTGAGGTTCCATACACTGTTTCCAGTCTGGGGAAGGAGGTGGGGTGGAGGGGGAAAGGGAGAGAAGAAATCTTAAGGTCTATGGGCCCAACAAATTACCAAGAGGTATCTTTCGCTCCAAACCACCAAACCAGAGCTGAGTTGAGCTGAGCAATCTTTCTCCAGGGCCCTAAGATACTTTGGATCATGGCAGCATTTCCTACCCACCATTACTCCTCACCTTTCCTTAGGTCTGGCATTAAGCTCTTCCACATTGCCCTCTCTTCCCCCAACCTGCCTTTCTATTTTCTTCCCCTAACCTCTAGGCTACAGCCAAACCCAACTTCCTCACTCCTCTTGGATCGAATACTCTTAAGCTTTCCAGTCCATGTTTCGCTCACACTCACAATTTATTCTCCAGCCCCTCCACCCACAAGTTAAACTCCCTACCAGTCCTTCAAGGTCCAACTGAAATGCAGCCTGATCCTCTCAGCCAAAGGCCCTCTCTCCCTCCCAATCATTTTGTTCACATTCTCTTACTCCTTTCTGGTGCTTTGTATTTCTAATGGGTTCTAGATTTTCCCTGGTAGCTTTCTGATAGCATTTCCCTACGGAGAGGTGCTCAGCATTTGCCTGGTCTTGCCTGAGAACGTTGCCAGATGCTTTGATGATGTCCACAATCTCCCGGTGCCTGATTCCTTCCACGTTGAGACCATTCACACTGGCAATCGTATCTCCTGTGTAACATGGATAATAGATAATAGCTCCCATTTACAAAGTGCCCTACGGTTTACCTATCATGTTTTCCTCATAACCACTCTTTGAGAGAGACCAAGTGAATATTTACATTTTACAAATGAGAAGAGAAGTGACTTGTCTAGGGTCACACATATACATATGCACACAGAGTTGGGGCTTAAACATAAGTTTTCTGACTGAATACTACCATACAGATGGGACTCAGCATGACTAGGGGGCTGGGTTGGGAAATGTTGCAGAAAAAAAAAGGCAGCTAGGTGACAGTGGATAAAGTGTGGGGTCTGGAGTCAGGAAGACCTAAGTTCAAATGTGGCTTCAGACAATTACCAGCTGTGTGACCCTGGGCAAGTCATTTAACCCTGTTGGCCTCAATTTCCTCATCTGTAAAATGAACTGCAGAAGGACATGGCAAACCACTGCAGGATCTTTGCCAAGAAAACCCCAAATGGGGTCATGGAAGAGTCAGGACATGACTGAAATGACTGAACAACAACTATTTTCCCCCACCCCCAGAATATTTCTTTTCTCTCCTTCTTTAGCCTAGAAAAGTGGGGGAGATTACTTAAAAGGCACCTGGACATTAGCCCAGAGGAAGTTCTCACCTCTACCACCTGTCTGGGGAAGTCAGCTCCCACCTCCACCCTCCCCAAACTCTCCCACACCAAACACAGCCACCAACACCTGGCCCTGGCTACGACAGCTGCTGTTTTCTTTCAGCCTTAGGCTCTTTCTCAGTTACCTCTCCTGTCTCAGGCCTCCCAGCTGAGAAAGCAAGGGCCATATGCTGCCTCTGGCCTACCCCATGCAGGCTAAAGGGAGGACCTTCTTCCTGATGACTGAGTCCTTTCTAATCCTTTCCCCTCTGGGGCTCTGCTGCCCCCAATTTGGTTACTGCTGCTTAGCCCACAACTTGTCATGAGACCCACTTCTCAGCAGGGCTGGGGAGGAGGGAGAAATGGCTTAAAAGCAGAACTCTAGACTGGGAAGCAAAAGACCTATGCTTTAAGTCCACAGGAAGAGAAAAAAAAGCATTTACCAAGGTCCTTCTATGTACTAGACAGCTAGGTGACCTAGCCTGAGGTAAGGAAGACTCCTCTCCCTGAGTTCAAATCTGGTCTCAGACACTTTCTGTGTGACCCCGGGAAAGTCACTTAACTCTATTTGTCTCAGTTGCTCATCTGTAAAATGAGCTGCAGAAGGAAATGGCAAACCACTCCAGTATCTTTGCCAAGAAAATCTCAAGTGGGGGCAGCTAGGTGGCACAGTGGATGGAGCACCTGCCCTGAAGTCAGGAGGACCTGAGTTCAAATCCGGCCTCAGACCAAACACTTGACACTTACTAGCTGTGTGACCCTGGGCAAGTCACTTAACCCCAATTGCCTAAAAAAAAAAAACAAAACCCAAGTGGGGTCAGGAAGAGTTGGATTAGACAGAACAATAATAAAATTCTATGTGCATTACAAATATTAGCTCCCTGTGAAGTAGCTGCTATTATCTCCATTTTATAGTTGAGCAAACTGAGGCAGACAGAGATAAAGTGACGTGCCCAGAATCACACAGCTAGGAAGTGTGTGCAGCTGGAGATGAACTCAGATCATTCTTACTCCAAGCCTACTCCTCAATCCACTGCTCCACCTACGCCTAAACTGCCTCATTGCTAGGGTTAAAACGGACCTTTGAAGGGGCAGCTAGGTGGCGCAGTGGATAGAGCTCCAGCCTTGGAATCAGGAGGAGCTGAGTTCAAATCTGGTCTCAGACATTTGACACTTACTAGTTGTGTGACCCTGGGCAAGTCACTTAACCCTGATTGCCTAAGCAAAAAAAAAAAAAAAAAAAAGGACCTTTGAGATCAGATCACTAGTCCAACCCTCTTCATTTCCTAGCTTCTCTTCCACTAACTCAATGCATGACCTGGGCAGCCCTCTCTCGAATTTTAAAGGCTTACTTTTCAAAATGAAGATACATTATCCTGTCTACCTCACATCAGGTAGGAAATACATTTACTTAGCATAGTGCATGACACCTAGTAAAGGCCTAATAAACGCTTGCTGACTGAAATAGAACCACAGGATCTGGAACGCAAAGGGATTTTAGAGATCATTAACCTGAATTCCTCATTTTATATTTTCATTGAGAAAACCGAGGCCTGGAATGATTTGCCTCAGGTCACACAGGTAGAAAGGAGATAATGTAGGAGAAAACATCTTGAGGAAAATCAATGCATCAAGCTTCCTCCTTCCACTTATGGGAGGGTTCCATATGAGGTCAGACATAGTAGATGTGCTGAATGGTTCTGCCAATTAAAAAATGACTACAAGGTAGGCCTTACTCGGTAGAGAATGAGTATGTCTGGAAATGAATGTGATAGAAGATTCAAAGGCACCAATAAAACTTGAGGACAAAAACTGTTATCTTTCTTCTTTCTATCTCCATTGTTGAAAATGGGATAAATGTTTATTAATATATTTCATGCAACAGAAGTGCTGGAGAGGGTATGTCAGGGAAAGACAGGCCTTCCTAAAGAAAGGGCCAGCTGACATTCCAACCCCAGGAGTAAGGATAGGGATGGCACCTTGGCTCAGTCTACTCCTGTTAACAAATAGGATTTACCCTTATTGCCCATTCTGCATACACTCTATTTTTCAGGATCTCATAGGAAAAGAACAGAGCCACGTCCCTGCCCTGCCCATCTCCCTGCGGTACTCCCTTCCCTTCTTCCAAATCCAATATTGAGTCCTCACCTGGGGTGAGTCCTGCCAACTGAGCTGGGCTGGCCTCATGAACTCGACACACAAAGGTCACCATCTCCACTTTCTGCTTTTCTCGATGGTGAAGGCCATAAGTCTGAAACAGCCCAATCAAACCATTAAGTCCAGGATGCCAGGCTGGATACTGGAACCCAGGCCTCACCTTCCCTCACTTAAAGAGCCCAATCAGTCATCCAGCCCCACTCCCATCCAATACCATTTCCTTTCCCAACCTGGATTTCAAAGCCAAAGGTTTCGTTTTCTTCCTTCTCCAATGTGAGCACTTTCCTGCAGGAGACAACAGGGTCAGGCTGTAACACTGGGAATGGGTTATTGTGGTGGTAGGAGGGAGGGTGGAGAGCTTTTGACACTGTCCCTGGGGCGCCCACCCATTTTATCAGTGGTCCCAGAAACAAGAGTCCAACTTTGAGCTCCCTGGAGTATCTGCTCCACAGCTTTGGCCCCTACTCAGGCTTGTCTGGAGACCACAGCCCAATTCCCAGCCTGCTCTGCCCAGCTGTGGTTGGGCCTTCCCACTGTGAAAGCAGGAGGGGGTTGGGGGAAGTGTGCCAGATGTGACAGGCTGGGAGGAGAACAGCCTCCGACAGCCCCTTCCCGGACAGTGGGGGAGCTGAATGGCTGGACACAATGGTTTGGAGCTGATCCAGAACCACCAGTTTCCCTTGCGCACACACACCCCCACTCCACCCCCTTTCTTCCTTCTCTTTTACCCCTCCCACATAACTAAAGCTGCCTTGGTGGCCCCCTCCAAGCTCTGGGTTATGGAAAAAACCCTCTTAGTGGCTGGGACCTTTTAGCTCCAATGGGAGAACACCCCCAAGTTGTTACATTTACTCCCCCATTGCCCCCCCTCCAACCCCCAGAAGCTTTCTTTCCCACCTCCCAGGGTAAAGACAGGGAAAACCAGAGAGCAACAGTCATCTGTTCTTTGGTCTTTGGGATCTTTTTCTGAGGTTAAGAAAGGGACCACAGCCTGAGGCACCAGAGATCAGCAGTGTGCTCTGAGTAGCTTGGCATCATTTCCTGTTTCACATACATCAACTAACTGGATTTTCATATCACTTCTATGAAGTAGGTAGCCAACAGTAACCTCTCTGAAACTCGGCTTCTTCATCTGTAAAATAGGGTTAAGTGACTTGCCCAAGGTCACAGTTCATACCGCAGAAGTAGGCCTCCCCAGTCCAATGTTCTAGGATTTTATGCTGAACTGGCTCTGGGAAGATCATCTAGGGTGGGTGGATGGCAAGCAGTCAGAGCTGTTTTCATTCTCTGCCCCCACTCCCAGAGCTCTGCAGGCAACCCCTTCTCCCTCTTTCCCAGCTTCTCCACCTCCCATTCCAGCCCCCAAAGTTGCCAAAGGGATGTGGCAGTAAGTGCTGGGGGGGGAGGAGAAAAGGGTGTTTTGTAGAACACCCAATGACTCAAACCTTCCCACTCCCTTCTTCTCTGCCACCCCCTTCACTCAGCCCACTCTTCCACCTGGCCCACTCCTCCCTAAATGGGGAGAAGTGGGACAGGAGACTGGAAAAGGGGAGGACAGCTCACCGTTGCTGCTCCGGACTCTGGTTGAGATTTTTCCACCGGAAACCTGAGCCCTAAAGGAAGAAGGAGAGAGAGAGATCAGCAGGGATGATAGGGAGGGCAAGGATCTGACTTCCCCTGCACAGCTGCCAACAGGGTAGGTGGTGAGAACCTTGACCTCGGAGCAGGACACTGTTCCTAGCATCCACCCTGCCTACTTCTTAGTTTTACCTTGGATGGGGTCAGGGGAAAGAGACATGAATCCGGGGCTGAAGAATGGAGAAAGTAAAGGCCAAAGTCAGACCACGAACCAGACCTGCTCCCATGCTCTTTATTCTTAGGTCATTTTTCACCAAGTGTGCTCCCCAGCTCTGATTTAACAAGTATTTCTGGAGTGACTATCACCAACAGTTGTCTCAGGGCACATGCAGAGGGACAGAGGGAAGCTTCTGACCCTCTTGGGCTCCCAGTTGCCCAAAGCACCACCAACCACTCTAATGGAGGCCAAAGGGCCTCCCATTATTTCAAAGAGTCCCACCTCCGTATCTCAAGGGAAATTCTGGCTGAGGGGAGGGATCATAGGACTTAGAGCTAGAAGGGGCCTTAAAGTCTAACCCACTTGTTTTCTGAGGCCCAGAGATATTAAACGACCTGCCAAGGGTACAACTACTAAGTAGCAGAGCTGGGGTTCAAACTTAAGTCCTATGACTCCAAAGTGGAGGAATAGTGAAAGGGGGTGTTTCTCAGATGAAGCAGAGAAAGAAGTAGGATTCTGACCCAAAGGCCAAGGGTCATCCTACAAGGCAATCATAACCAGAACCCAGGCTTTCCACCTTCCTAGTGGGAGCAAGCTCCCTTTGACCATGTTAACCACCTTCCCACCTGACTCACTCAAGTCAGAGACACTTGGCCACACTGAGGACAACTGGTATTGAGGACTCCCATGGACCCTAGAGCTCTCCAGAGCTGCTCCAGCAACTCTCTGAAAATCCAGCTCTGAAGACCCAGTTGTATCCTCACCAGCCATGGCCAACTCTGCGGGTCCCTCTCCAAAATAGTTGTTTCTGTTTGGAACTGGAATTACAAGCATGCTTATTGGAGTTGGGGCTGGTGAACAACATGCCCACCCTCACCCTAGCTCTAAAATGCCTCCCAACAGATCACTGCCTCCACTCCACTATTCCTCCCCTCAAGAACACTTTCCTCTCCTTGCTCTCCCTCACCCCTCCTAGTAGCCCCCAAAAGCTGACTCCTTCCTTCATCTCACTGAAATGTCCCGGAAAGAAGCAGCCCAAGGCAGGGGTCCCTCTAAATTCGATGTGGGGGTGGCAGAGAGAGCCCTCTTTGTTCCCCAATCTGATTTTCATAAAATGCAAATTCTTAACATGTAACAAGCCATTCATTGTGGGGGATGGGGGAGAGGGGGCGGTGCAGGTGGGGGTGGGGCTCGGGGCACCCGTGGTGGGGAATAAGGAAGACAAGGTTTGTGTTGTGCATGCCCCCCAGCCCAGATCCAAGTCCTCCCCTTCCCCCTTGTTAACCTGAATTGTGCACTCGTTGAAAAGCTAACTAGCTATCGTCCCCTCCTCTCTTTTTTTCGGTCTTCCAGTTCTCTCAGCCCCAGAGCTAAAAAGAAGAGCTTCTAAGGGCTGGAGGTGGGGCCGGGGTGAAGGAGGGCGTGGTTCGCATCCTTCCTGCTCCAAAGACGGCCCCCCCCCCCTTCCCGGCGGCTCTGGAGAAGAGACTAGGGGCCACTGCTGGGGACTTAGCAGCTCCGGATCTCCACCCCACCCCACCCCCGCCCTGGGTTAGCAGGCCAGGACATCCAGCTTCGGAGCCCGGATGCCCCTTCTCCAATCCCTTTCTCTACCCTCAAGACCAGAGGTTTCATCCAACACAGAGCCCTTGGGTTAGCAAAAGGGCTATCTCCAGTACTCCCTGCCTCCCGCCCACATCCAAAACAGACGCCGCTACCTCCTTCGGGACCCTCTTTCCTATCTTGGCTTTTAGAGAGGTGTCCAGCCAGGTTTTCTGGGACCCCCAGGACTCTTTCCCTCTCTCCAAGCCTGCAGGATACCAGCCCTAGCTTAGCGCACCTCAGAAGCTCTTCCACAGAGGGCCGGCAGCACCAAGCTCTCTAAGTCAATAGTCACGTATGGGGTCAGGGGGTGAAAGTCCCGAGTCGGGGAGAGAGGGGTGGGGGAAGGGAAAGAAGAGTCCCGAGTGGGGAGGGAGGGAGGAAAAGGGTCTAGAGCAGGGAAGGTTGAGGAGAGGGAAGAGTCCCGAGCAGGGAAGGTGGGGGGAAGAGGAAGAAGAGTCCCAAAAAGAGAAGGGATGGGGCGGGGTGGGGAAAAGAGTTCTGAGCAGGGAAGGTAAAGGGTAGGGGGGATCGAAGAGAAGAGGTCAAGGGGAAAGAGAAGGAGGTGAGGAGGGAGCAGAGTCCCCAGGGCGGAGCGGGGGGGGGGGTCCCAGACCGCCGAAACACTTAGAATGTGCGGGCGAGATGGATGGGAGGCGAGGGGGGAACAGAGGGGGTGTGGGGGAGAAAGCCAGATGGAGAGAGGAGGAGGAGCAGCACCAGCAGAAAAGGGGGGCGCGGGGGGCAGGGAGGGGGAGCGCGAGGACGAGGGGGCCCCGGCGCGAGGGGCCAGTCGAGCCCACCTTGCGGCGGGGCAGGGTTCCCCCGGACACGGCCAGCGCGCGGTACAGTTCGGCCGGGTGGTAGTCCTCGAGCGCGGCGTACAGCTCCTCCCCTGCGGAGGCGGCCGGAGCCGGGGCCGGGGCCGGGGCCGGGGCTGGAGCCGGGGCTGGGGCCGCCCCCTGATCCGGGGCAGCGGCCGCAGGGTCCGGCGCCGCCGCTGCCTCTTCTTTCTGCTGCAGCTTCCTAAGGTGGCGGAGGGTCATGGCTGTGGCCGGGCTCCGGAGTCTCCGGGGCCCGAGGCCGATCCTCCGGGACGCGCCGCTCCACAATACGCTCGGGGTTCGGCCGCTTCTCCTCTGGGCTGAGAGGGGGGTCGGACTCCTCAGTGGGCTCTCTTTATAAGCCCCTCGAGCCGACTAGAGGGCGGAGCTTGACCGACCCAGGGCCCCGCCCCCAGAGCAGGAGGCTCCGCCTCACTCCTTTCCGCCTGCGAGGGAAGCTCCTCCCACCGCATCCAAAGGGCCACGCCCCACGGTCTAAGCCCCGCCCATTCGTGGGGAAATTGGGCATCCAGGGCTCCCCGGCGAAACCTTTCCATCCTTGTGAGAGCAGCGAAGGTAGAAAAGGGGGCTAGGCTTGGGTCTGAGGTATGGCACTCCTCAGCTCTTGGGAGGAGGCTAGGTCTCTATGGAGAAGGATGAAGTCGTGGAGGCTCTCTGAGAAGAAATTTGAGGGATAGGGAGGGGAGGGGAAACTCCCTGGAAAGGACTGGGGGGAGCTAGAAAGGGGGGGGGTGGGGGGGGAGGGGGGGGGCTTCTTGGGAGGCATCATCAAGATCTGGGGAGGTGGCCGGGTCTGCTTGATTTGAGGGGAGTCTAGGATGAAAGTGGTGGAAGGAGAAGCTGAGTTGGGGGTGGGATGGAAACAAGGAGAGACAGTTAGAGGGTGGAAACAGAAAGGACACTGAAACCAGGTGGACCCCCCTGGATCAGTATTGGAAGCTGAAGAAGGGAAGAAAGCAAGAGGCTAACTAGTGCCAAAGTCTTGGTTGGGGGTGGGTGGGTGGGAGGCAGGATAGGCTAGAAGGAATTCTTTACCCCTGGGAAGGGAGGATAGAGAAGGGGGGAGAAAAGGGTCAGGTGGGCAAGGAGGGATAAACATTTATTAAGCACCTAATATGTACCAGGTACTGTGCTAAGCACTTTACAAATATCTCGATTTATCTTCACAACAACCCTGAGAAGTAGGTGCTATTTTTATGTTCATTTTACAGTTGAGGAAACTGAGGCAGAAAAAGGTTAAATGATTTGTCCAGGGTCATTCAGTGGGGAAGTGTCTCAGGCTGGATTTAAACTCAGGTCTTCCTGGCACTAGACCCAGCATTCTATTTATTGTGCCACCAGATGTTACCAGTTAGGGAGTAACCCAAGGCCCAGAAAGGGGAGTTCACCAATCCAAAGGCAGCCCAGTCTCTACATGTGTCAGGTTGGCCTGACCCCACCTGGAAAAACTCCTGGTTGAGCTGTGCCTTGGAAATGTCACATCTGTACCCCCTGAGGGAGAACAAGCTCATATCTACCTTGGAGAGGGCTGGTGAATAAATAAACAGGTTTTTTAAATAAACTGAATTTCCTGCACAGAACTGCTCAGAGCTCCCACAGATGCATAGAGCTTGAAACCCTTTGACTAAGTTCTTGGGGAAGCAGATGACAGAGGAGAACAGGGCAAGAGCCCCTAGGACACAGGCTGGGGACAGAGATCTGGTCTGGCTCTGACCTTGTTCTAGACTCAGTTCTTGAAGGATGCCATGATGTTCTGGATGGAATAATCTCTAACATTATGTGGACCTTAATTAAGAAGTTAAATGGGCAAGTTGGGGTGGTGGTGAAGTGATGGTTATGGCTATGGCCAGTGGCCACAGGAACTGGGATGTCAGAGTGGAGGGTTTAGAAACTCCTTCCCACCCAACCTCCACCAGAACATGGTCTCAGCCAGGAAGCAGGGAAGTGTTCAGGGTAGATGGACTGCTTCTCTACTTGTCTGCACCCAGGACTGGGAAAGAAAGCCTTCCCTTTCTTTTTAGGTATGTGTGCAGGGGAGCAGAGGATACTCCTTACACCCTTGAGGAGCTGCAGGTACAGATGGCTGGAGCCCAGACACAGGATAGGGCATATGGGGTTTTGGAAATTACTGGGATGTTCAACCCTTCTCTCCTATCCCTCTTCCCCTCCACCAAAGTTGCTACCAAGTGGCCATCAGGCTGAGGGCTGGTGGGAGCAATCTGAAGGTCTGTTGTGGAGCAGCAATTCTTGGTAACGAGAGCAAAGTCCTCACAGACGTCTGCTGCCACTTCCAGATTGTGTTAGGGGGGTGTGTGGTGGGGGGGAGGAAGGAAGAAAGGCAGGAGAGGAAGAAGTTGGTTTCTATTCCAGTTTTTCCACTATTCTGGTGGACTCTGAGGCCTGAACCCATATTCCAAATTTACTAAAAGGAAATCTTAAGTTGACTTTTACCCATCTTCTTGGTATGAAGGTAGACTGGGAGGAGTAAAGCGGGCAATGGGCTTGGTATCAGAAGATAGGCATTTCAAGTCCAGGCTCTGCCACTTATTAACATTGTAATGCCCACATGTGTCAACTGATGTAAAAATTTTCTTATAATTTTACTTTGAAATAAAAATTTTCATCCTGTCTCTATTGTCTTTGCCCTATGGATTAAAAAAAAATGGATTGTGTAAACTGAGGCCACTTAGTCCTTTGAAGTATTCTTAAATTCCAGTTCTTCACGTGGCCTTGAGCAAATTATGTTCTTTCTCTGGGCCTCAGTTTCTTCATCTGTAAAGGAAGAGAGTTTTGGACTAATGGCTAAGGTTTCTTCTAGCTTTAAGTGTATAATCCCATGAAGTCAAAGAACACTAGCTGAAAGTCATGGTGGGTGGGTGGGGGCAGGGCAGAGAGACTCCATTTCTGTCTGGCCCACTGCCTAGTTTCTTTTAGGTTCACAATCTATGTTGATGATCCTGGTTACTTTCAGGTCACAAAGCATCTCAGTCCTTATGCCAAAAGTCAGAAGAGTTGTTATTCCTCCCTCTCCCTTTTCCCTCCCGCCATCTTCACGACATCTCCTTTCCTTCCTTAAGGCAAACAAAGCTCCCTAGCCCCTGAAACAAGACCATAGTCGCCAAGGATTACTGGTATAGAGTAGTGGTTCCCTCTGCAGGCCATAGGCTTCCTCTGCAGGAAACACTAAACCCCTAGCTGGCAGGGGATTTATGAAATAATCTCGTCCATCTATCTATCTCTCTGCATCCAGCCAAGCCAGTCAGCTGTGAATGTTTGTTGTCTTTAAAGATATGCCACAGCCTCCCACCTCTTTCCACCCTGACCCCAGGGCTTTATGATCAGACATCTAAATTGGTCTTTAAGCTTCTTTTGGTCACCTCATTCTGGAGACAGTTGTAGAACTAGAGATGTAGAACTATACCTGGAAGGCATCTCAGAGATCAGATTCTTCAATCCCCTCATTTTTCAGATGAAGAAATGGAGACCCAGAGTAGATGAGAGACCAAGGTCATTCAGCTGTCCCACAAGGTCACCTAAGTGGCACAGCTGTCTAAAATCTGGATCTCTTGAAGCATTCGGGCTGTCTTTCCACTACCTCTAATTATTTGTGTAATTTTGTGTAAGTCACTTCCCCATCATGGGATTCAAGTATCCTCATCAATAAAATATTAGACTTGTACTACGATAATCTCTAAATTTCCACCTCTGGCATTCTGTGATTCTATGTGAGGGACCAAGAGATTCCTTTACCTTTGAAAGTTCTACATTCAGTCTAACCTCATTGTGCCCTGCTGTGGCTCAAGGTAATTTCTTTTAGTGTGTGCTCAGACAAGGGGAAGAAAAGTAGTTCACCCTTCTATCTCGCACAGTTCTTGGGGTTCATCACTCAGCTTTCATTGCTTTTTCTTCCCTAGGCTGACCAGTACCTTATTCCCCTTTTTCCTTTGGTGAGATTCTCTTGCCCACCCCTGCCTTCTCATCCTTTTGCATGCCCTCTAAATATCACTGAAACAGGGGAGCCCAGCATACATCCCAGTGTTCACTCTCTCTCCTTTTAGCCTAATCTTTAAACATTGTAGGTTGAAAAGAATGATGGCCTTGGAGGGAAGAGATCATATTCAGGTTCATATTCAGGCTTTGCCACTTAAGCTGTGAGTTCTTTAGCTAGTAACTTCTCTGTACCTTAGTTTCTTCATCTGTAAAATGGAAATAATAATACACTTGAGTCTACCTCTGATTCATGGTGTGGAAATGAAGGAGATCTTGGGTTTTATAAGGCTTCCTCAGTGAAGTACAAGTTCTAGAAGGTCTTAACAATCTGGAAAGACTTTAAGTATTAGCCCACTGAAGGATTATGGGTTTGTCCCATTAGGACTTTTTTGTTGTATTTAGTTGTTTTTCAGTTGTGTCCAACTCTTTGTGACCCCATCTAGGGTTTTCTTGCAAAGATAGTGGAGTGGTTTGCCATTTCTTTTTCCAGCTCATTTTACAGATGAGGAAACTGAGGCAAACAAGGTTAAGTGACTTGCCCAGGGTCATACAGCTCCAATCTGAGGCTGGATTTGAACTCAGGAAGAGGAGTCTTCCTGACTCCAGGCCTGGCATTCTATCCACTGTACTACCCAGCTGCCCTCCCCCTCCCCATCCCTCCATGAGGCCTAGCCCAGCCAAATTTGGAGAAGCTTTTCAACTAGAACCCTTAGGGGAAATTGCAATCTGCTTCTGTGGAGGGAAGACCCATACAATACAGCCACAGATCCTTGAATTATTAAAATAGAATACCTGCACTAGGTAGTTCAGTAGCCTGAACCTAGGGTTCAGGCCCCAGGATCCACTTAGGTAGGCTAGAAGAGAAACTGATAGTAACATCTCACTTTTCATCTTCCTGCCAGAAGTTTCTCCCTTGTTTCCTCTCCTCCAATCTCCCCTGAGACAGTGAGTGCAAGTAATGCTATCATTCACATTTAACTTCTTCCTTTTGTGAGAACTGAGTACATATAATGTGTATTAAGTGCTTGGTAAACATCAAGAGCCTATGTAAGGTGAGCTGTTGTTTCTCTATAGCTCTTCCTTTTTCAGGGAGACTTCCATGATGTACTTCAATATAAACAGGGTACGGTGAAATAACTGGAAAGTTTCTAGCAACCAGAATAGCAAATGGCCTTGAGAACATGAAATATGAAGAATACTTGAAGGAACTGGGGATTTTTAATCTAGGGAACAGCAGGGCTTTTTGGGGGCGGACTGGGAGGAGTATAGCATGATACCTGTATTCATGTGCTTGCAGGGCTGTCATTTGGAACAGGGGTCTGACTTGTTCTCCTTGGTCCCAGAGGGCAGAATTAGAAGCAGGGGTTGGAAACTGTAGAAGCTTCTTTAGACATTTCTAAGTTAGGAAACAGTAAAATGTGCTGTCTAGAGAAGAAATGGATTTTCCTTCAGATTTATTCTTTTATAAATCACCCAATTATGCTATGTCCTTTTAGCACATCTGTGCTCAATTGGATGGATTCTTCGGTATTGTCTCTCCCATCAAACTGGGAATTCTCAAAGGAAGGGACATGTCTTCTTTTCCCAAAGGGCTGTCTCCAGTACACTAGAAGTCTCAGGAGAGAGGGCTAGGATTAGGAAGGAGGGGAAAAGACAAGGTTGGAAAATACTCAGAATTCTTTGTGTTACCCATGATGGTCTAGTCATGAACCTCAGAGAATGGAAATGGGCCAGAAATAGGGTTAGGAGTTGGAAACTGCCCTCTGCCATTTTGGAGGAAGGATGCTATTGTCACGGAGTCAGTGAACTTGGGTCCCAGGCCCATCTTTTCCTTGGCCCCTTAAGGAACTCAAACAACTTTTTGTTGTTATTCTTCCACTACTTAAGTACTCACTATAGTCTAAGTCAAATGAGGGGGAATTTGGTCTTCCCTGGGCTCTGAATGGGTAATCAGAAGGCTCCAATGCTGGATTCCAGATTGCTTTGGCCCCTGGTTGCTTCCATTTCGTTAGGAGGTTGGCTGAGGAGGATCTTAGGAAACAGCTGGGTCACCAATTCCACTAAGAATGAAGGGCTGGGTCCTGAGTTGCATGGCATTTTCTATGGCATCCAATCCAGGGAAGCAGCGACAGCTGGTGGGCAGCTGGGTGGGTTGGGAGCTGTTTTTTTTTTTTTTCAAAGACTTTCTAAGGCCAAAGATTTCCATGGCAGAGTGTGTGTGTGTGTGGTAGTCTCTGAAAGGGGAGTCATCATAAATTCCACCCAACCTAGAGGAACCTAAGAATCTTGGCCCTGGAACTTAATTTCCTCTTCCTTCCCTCCACTAATCCCAATGGAGGGCATAGAGACAGATGTTAAAGGGTCTCTTCTGGCATTCCTCAGGGTACTGTTTTCCAAAATACCCAATTCTTACTTACACCTCTCCTCCCCCATTTTGGGCATGAATGAAATCTCTCAGAGAGAGATCTGAGAGTCTACCTAAGATGTCAGCTTCTACAAGTCAGGATAGTAGAAACACAGAGGCTATTTAATCATGTTCTCCTTACAGTAGTTTCCCTTTCCCCCAAACATCCAAGTAAGAACAGCCCTGTCCCAAAACTCAGGCCTTCATATCAATCCTTCAGCTGCTTCTCCACTCTTTTCAGGCCCACCTGTTCATGTCATTACCGAAGTTGTTCCTTTTTTCCCTCCAAGTTATCATTTGCCTGGAACATTCTGAGTCCATCATCTAGTCATTACAATTGTTCCAGAAAGGTATAGATGATATGGAGCTCGAAGGGACCCAGAGGTCATCTAATTTAACCTCATTTTGCAGATGAGAAAATTGAAACCCAGGGAGAGGAAGTAGCTTGCCAAGTCCATACAGGTAGTGACAGATGTGGAATTTGAACTCAGTTCCTCCACCTCCAGAGACAGAAATATATTGCTCCAAATCTCCCTAGGGAGCTGTGTCAGATTGATACAAGGTGAATCATCTAACTTTGCCCAGCTTCACCATCTGGCCACAGAACACTCAAGGCCATTTGGCCTCACCATGGTAAACATGCAGAGGTCCCTGATGATGAACATCTTAGTGCTTATATTAATTCAAGGTGTCTCATAATTTAAAAGTCGGAAAGGACTTTTTCTTTAGCTATGTCACCCCTAAGTCAGTATCAAACTGTGACTGCCCATAGGGCAGAATCGTATCTTTCTGAAATGTATTGTGCTCAAATAGGGGCTATTTTGAGGTAGTTATGATCTAAGACAATTCCAAAAGATTCATGATGGAAAGTGTTATCCACATCCAGAGAAAGAACTATGGATATGGATGCAAATCAAAGCATACTATTTTCTCTTTTTTTTTTGTTTTTTCTTTCTCATGGTTTTTCCTTTTTGTTCTGATTCTTTTTTCACAATATCACTAATATGGAAATGTTTAATATGATAGTACATGTATAGCCTATATAAGATTGCATGCCCTCTTGGGGTGGGGGGAAGGAAAAATTTGGAACTCAAATCTTATAAAAGTGAATGTTGAAAACTAAAAATAAATTAGCCCCCTCCCAAACCCCATTTTTGATAGTTAACTGGAATCTGCCCAGCCCTGCCCCCTCCCTATATTGCTTGGCTTTCTGTGGTTCCTTAAACTTGGCTACAGAAGAAGCTAGATGGCCCAGTGGATAAAGTGCCAGGCCTGGAATCAGGAGGACCTGTGTTCAAATTTGACCCCAGACACTTACTAGCTACGTGACCCTGGGCAAGTCACTTAACCCTATTTGCCTTAGTTTCCTCACATGTAAAATGGGGGACACAATGGAGAAGGAAATGGCAAACCACTACAGTATCTTTGCCACAAAAAGCCCATGGACAAATTTATGGGGTCACAATAAGTCAGACATGACTGAAAAATGACTTATTGACAACAGAGAAACAGCTTGGCCCTAGGATGTTATCTGTGTGTCCCAGTCTGGATTTCCTCCTCTTTTTTTTCTTTTTAGGCAATTGGGGTTAAGTGACTTGCCCAGGGTCACACAGCTAGTAAGTGTCAAGTGTTTGGTCTGAAGCTAGATTTGAACTCAGGTCCTCCTGACTTCAGGGCCAGTGCTCTATCCACTGCACCACCTAGCTGCCCTGATTTCCTCCTCTTTCTAACTCCCCTTTGGTACCTAAGCCAAGACTCTGCATCTGGCTCTAGGTCTCACCCTAATGCCTATAAAGCTCAGGACTTCAGGATCCCAGAGTAAATGGAACTATCCAAGGACATCCTTGCCCCTTCCCTTCTCCTGTCCCACCCCAACATCTCACTTCAAGGAATCGAAGAAGTGTTTCAAGAAAGAGCTTGTTTGTAATGGGTTTTATGTTCCTTTGTTTTCTCAAAGGGGTTTGAGGAAATGTGGACCTGAAAATAAAATTGAATTTTTAAAAAAGTACATGCTTTTGGGGGTCAGAAAACCATTTACCTGCATGACTTTCATAAAATTATTTAACCTCTGTTTTCTAATCCTAAACTTCCCTCCATCCTCAATCATTTGTCTTTCAGTTTCATCTGTGATTTAAGTATTAGCTTTCTGTCAATGTGCGATGTCAAAAGACAGCCTAAATTTCTTATATTTGAGATAGGCAGACCCTTAGTATTTAAATTTGGGTTTCACTGGGATTTGCAAAAGCACGCTGCCTCCTGGCAGGTACATTTGTGTATTTGTGGGCATGATAAATACTTGGAATTCACAAGACAGTGAATTTCCTGGTACTTTAACTGTTCCAGCAGAAACCAAGGACATTGGGACATTTGGAAAGAATGTTGGTCTATACCAGAGGGGTCCAACATGATTGTGGCCCACAACACTCCCGAGTGTGTCTGAATCAGGTTAAAATGTAGTTCCTGATTTGAATGTGTTAACGTATTAAAAAACAGAAACATTTAACATTGTGGTTTCCTCAGTCAACACATGACCCACAGGGATCTTCGTGGATGGCTGAGTTGCCTATTTCTGATTTTACACCACTGCTCTAGAGGACCTCAAAAGTCTTTTTCAAATAAAAAAATTCATGACTGACTCTACCCCATCTAGGGAGGGCAATATATGGGTTAAAAGGGCAGGCACTAAAGCACTGCACTCAGATGTGTAGATGTTTAGTGTCTAAAATGGGGATGGGAAGCATTGGGGTGCCTACTCCTCAAGCCCAGGGGAATTATGAAGGAAAATTGGGGCGGATTCGTGTATTCCTTTCTAAATCTCAGGCAAAGGGCTCAAGGGAAATGAGGACTTGGGAAGGGTAAAGTTGGGTTGAATGGGAAGAGGATAAAAATATGAGGTGTGTATAGCAGTGTCCTTTGGGATAAGATATCAGAAAAGCACAAAGTTGGTTTGATGAAAGGACTTGCTAAGGATAGGCTTAAGGAATAAATTTACCACAAAAGTCCACTTTGAATATTGTATTCAAATGTGGAATACATATGGAATCTTCCCCATAAGTATCCCAGATGACTGGAAGCAACAGGTTTGGAGTTGTGAGGGAGAGACCATAGTTTTAAAGTTAGGACTTTCAAGACCATCCAGTCCAATTCTCATTTTGGAGATGAGGAAACTGAGGCCCCAAGAGGTAAAGGACTCACTAAGATACATGGGTAGTATGTGACTGAAATGGGATTTGAAACTAAGTCCTCTGACTCTAAATTCCTTGGAGTCAGAATATCATAATGGAGAGAACACTTGAGAAATGCAAATGATCAACATTCATATGAGAAAGTGCTCCAAATTAATGAGAGAAATACAAAATCAGACAAGTTTCTACCTCATACTCAAACTGGCAGAGATGTTGAAAAAATGGAAAGAGTCAATACTGGAAAGGGTTATGAGAAGAGAGGCACATTAACACACCGTTGATAAGAGTTGTGAATTGGCCCAATCATTCTGGAAAACAATTTAGAACCATGTGAAAAGGAATCAAAATATTCATACCCCTTGACCCATTAGCCTCACTCTGGAGTACATATTAGTCCTACATATAACAAAAAAATTCATGCAACACTTTCTATGGTAGCAAAAAAAAAAAATGGACATTAAGTATCCATCAGTTAAGAAATGGTTGAACTGAAGTATATGAATGTAATGCACACGCCAAGGTTGGGGAAAAGGCTGGGGGAAAGGGGGACCCTTAACCAGGAAATGACAACAATATTGTTTTGGGTTTTTTCCTTTCTTTTTTTAAAACTAAGAACAATATCTGACTTGGAATCAGAAGACCTGGTTTATAAGTCTCAGGTCTGCTGATGTTCATCAGTTCTGTGATGGAGGCAAGTAACTTCAGTTCTATGGACTCATTTCCTCATTTGTAAAGAGAGCTGACACTTTGAGCTCTTATAGTGTACTAGGATGCCTACAATCCTTGAAGCTGTTTGATTTCACTGTGGTAAATGTCTGATGTTTAATGCAGGCCACCCAGCAGGGAGAATATTAACTTGTCAAACCCCACACCTGGACTCACCGCTCCAGGCTACCGTTGGAGAGGAGAAATGGCATTCACTCACAACCAAAGAGGCGCCTACAAATACACTTGCTGCACCCAGGCAACTCCCCACAAATTTGTTTGGGAAATGCTTTTCTCGTTTAAGAAGGTACATGGACAAAAAAAAACAAACTGGGCAACAGAAGTCCTCTTTTCTGCCCCAAGGCCTGTAAAATGTTTCAGCTAACAGAAAAATAATGAAATATGATGCTTGACTTTCCTCCTTAGCCCAACTGTTTGCTGGTGGTGCTCACTGCCTTGGGCAAAAAGTTCTCTCCTTTAAATGGAAGGGTCAGGAAGGTCAGTGAAGCCCAATCCACAATATTAGCAGGCCCTTTGGATGTGTGATTAGTGTGTCTTCTTACTCTGCACACAGAACAGTAAAGTGCTATGATTTGAGAAATGTCTATCTGACCAAAGGGCGGGTAAAAATGATTGTGGAATCTTAACAGACTGGTTCTTTTCAGGCAGCAGAGTCAATTCTGGAACCACTATTTAACCCTCCATGCATATGATTGACAGCAAATGAAAAGCCCTGTGAATAAAACATTTTAATAATATACAGCAGAAATCGGACAGGCTTGTTCTTATATTAAAACAAAAGATTTCCTATATTACAATTTATTTACATTTGCATACTGAAGAGGTAAAGTGTCTAAGTGGCTATTTTACAGTCCTTTCTAATAAAATGTACAAAATAACAAACAAGTACCGAAGAGCCGTTCCAGGGCTTCATGGCGACATAAGAACGGGCTTGAACTTGGTCTGTGAATCGAGGATCCAAAGGTACAGGGCAATCCTAAGGATCAAGGTTAGCCTTGGTTGATCCAAGGACACAGCTTCAGTCCCTCCCTAATTCTCAGGTGGTGTTTTAGTGGGGTTGCCCCAAACAGCTGCCACATTCTTCCCCTGAGGTGGGCTGAACTCTGGGGGTGGTGAGCAAAAATGAATCCACCAGGGGAGCTGGTTAAGTGCTTTAGGATCCACTTGGATGTCATTGGTTGGAGAAAGGGCATCAGACAGACCTTGAAGGCTAGTTAGCTATAAATAGGGACTTAGGAGTCTTAAATTCCTATCATTATCCTTGGCTTCCAGCTCCCGAAGCTCTGCTATGGGGAGGGTCAACTGGAGGCCAGAAGGGGGGTAAACTGATGCCGCTAATGACAGAGTTAAGTGCTATTGTCTTTGGCCAAATGGCCTCAAGTGTTTAGGGAATGGGGAGAATTTCCATAAACAGAGTAACACAACAAAATAAATATGGGGAGGAAAAAGAGGGGTTTAGGGTAGTCACCCTAATGATCTAATGGGAAGAGGGTCTACCTCCCTCACACACACCAGTTTTGGCATTGGCCTGCTGGGAGGGAGGGGATGGGATTCTACTGGTCAGCAAAGGCAAAGAGATTTCCCCTTGGGGGTAAGGGGATGAAAGGAAGGGAGGGAGGGAGGGAGGGAAGACCTGTGAATGAATGTAGCCTACTGAGATTGGTAACTCTTAAAGTAATCCTGCTGGCATTTAATCTGGGATGCTGTGTCCCAGGTCCAACCTGAGGCTTGGATCACTAAGCTAATCTTGGCCACACATCTCACCTTTGGTATTTTGGTTGCTGTCTTCTATTTGCTCTGTGGTCTCCCATGGCATACAGGGTGCTGTAGAAAGTGGGCACTGGGCACTTAATACGTGCTGCTGACCGGCTCTTAGCCAATCTGAGGGATGAGAAGTTAAAGGATTCCAGCAATGGCTAGGACTTTTTCAAATATGAGCAGGAACCTCTGGCTTCAAAAGCTCTCAAAGCCAAGTGTCTTTCTGTCCCAAAGCCGCCACTCCACAAAATCAGTCTGTTCAGTCCACATGGAAGGTCTGCCTCCTGGCTCAGGAGAGAGGGTGACACCAGTCATATGACCAGTAAAGAGCTCTGGCCACAGTCAGGAAACTCCACTCTAGCTGGGGAATGGGGGTGGGGGATGCTGAAGAGAAGGAAAGGAGGATTGGACCCCAAAGCAGGGAGGAAGTTCTCAGGCTCAGGTACACATAACAAATAGTTCCAGTGTGATTAAGCTGTGTGCATTTGATTGGATGGTTTCTCTTTTTCAGTGATTTCTTTAAAAACAAATAGATTGAGAGATAATCACACACAGAGAGGTTTTTCTTTTACAAACAATTAACAATATTAAAAAAAAGTTAAAATCCAGACCCTCCCAATAACAACAACAATAACAAAAAAAAAAATCAAACCACTCCAGTTAAAAGTTATGGCTTCAGAGTTATTATATACGGAAGAGACGCAGGCCAAATCACCACCCACAACCTTGCTTCTAGACTTCATTAAATGCTATGCTCAGATTAAATATAAAGGGTCCTGTCAAACTATTTCCTGTCTTTATTAGGGGCCCCTGAAATGGATGCAAATCTCTCATCTGTCCTCCACCTTGATCAAATAATCCAGTAAAACAAAACCCATGCAGTACACCCTCCCTTCCCTCCCTCCACCCCCAAAATTAACCCAGCCACCACCAAAAATATACACTGCTGTTTCCAGGATCTAGGATACAAAAGGAGGATGGGGTACTCCAATCTGATTCTAAAGTTCTGGGTCCTTACATTCCGCAGCTCATTCTCAGTGCTGTGGAAGATAAAATTCCTGGTCTGGCTGAGATTTCAGTTGCCACTAGCCATACATAGTACTACCTCTCTCACCCCTACTCCCTAGTCCTTCCCACCCCACTCAAGATTCCCTTCCCACCCTCCATCTGCCCCATATTTTGACCTCAAATTTTCTCCCCACCCACAGGCAACTGTGTGGCACCAAGCAAAAATGGCCAATCTGTGCCAGCTTTGGCTCCAAAGTCTGAAATGGAGGAGTGGAGTGAGGCAGGGCAGTCACTTGTAAGAGAAAAAGGAAGAGTCCCTAGGCAGAGAGGGTCACCTGGTGAAGGGGGCCAGTCCAGGCAAGGAGAGACAAGAGGCCTCCCTGGGAAGCCTGGAGAAACAAGATTTTGCTCACTACTGAATAAAGAGGCACCAGCACACTGAGACTGAAAGACAACTGACTGCAACCCAGACTTGCACATGCACAGTAAGCTCAAGCAGTTAAGTGCGTACCAACAGACAGACAGACAGACACACACACACAAACACACACACACACGTGTAAGGGCATGGCATGGACCCGGCACAGGGAGAGACGCCTTCGCACATGCACACGCAGCTGGAACGAACACAACAGGCAGCCTCTTCCATCTCCGTGGATGATTCCTCCAGATGTTCGTGCAAGGGAGGAGGGGAACATTTGGCTCAAAGCTGCTCCTTGAAGGAGGCGTCACCTCGGCTCCTCTGGGCCATTTCTGTGGGCTGTGCTCAGGCTCCCAGAAGAGAACTCCACAGCAGCTTGGGGATGGCGACACAGCTTCGCATTTCCCGGCCCTGTCCCAAGCTGTCCCTGTAACAGTTCCCAGCCAGACTACCAGAGGTACTGGGTTTAGCTTTCCACTGGAAGAAAGCTATAAGCTTGGCATCGAGTCCTCTGCACCATAGCTCGTTAGTCTCCATGCCATTAGGAGGTGAACATAAAAAGGTATGTGTCTCAAACCCCAAAGGGGTGAGAGCGTCTCTCCCAGGCTCTTTCCCTCCCATGGCTCAGGCTAGCCTGGGACACAGGGCTGGGCAGAAACGAGAGGTAGGCCTCTATTACCCTCTAGCATGGCAGGTTTCTGTGTGGTTCTGGATGCCCAGAGCTGCACGTGGACAGGGTAGGGAAGGGACTAGATCTTCACATCTTCTTGTACACTGAGCTGTGAAAGAGTCTTCTTGATGCGCAGGGCAGTCAGGCGCGCCGCACCGTTGGCATACCAGCACTCGCGCATCATCTTTCCCATCACCCGTAATGCCTGGGGGAGGAAGAGACCACAAAACACACAACCGTCACTGCCTGAGAAACGGGGCCTCTTACCACCACTTCCTCCTCAGTGCAGTGCCTTGGGAAAAGGCAGACTTCCCTTATCACTTCTGTCTCCACCGGCTTTCCAGCTGACAGACTGTTCTCTAGGGCTGAAGCTGAGGAGAGGTATATCCTGGACCTTGAAGGTTCAATAGGGACCTTCTCATGCCCCTAGTAATTATATATATATAAATATCAAATCATCTAAAACGTATTTCTTTTTAGCTTTGGAATGAATTACATACTATGAAGTTTAAAATGGATTCATCTAATTTTGTTTTGCTTGGGCTAACGTTAAAATGAATCTAAAGTCCCATACACAATCCAAGAGAAAGTAGGAGACAGCAGCCTAGGAACATTCTAGCAAGTGGGGGGGTGGGGAAAGTCACCTGGGGTTTAAAAAATTCACAATGTATACTGTACATTTTAGCTAATTACCCTGATTGAGGTAACTGTGTTTAAAATTAGACTGAGTCTGATGCTAAAGCATTATTCAGAACTAAACTGAACCTGTGGCCTGTTGCTTTAGGTGGGAAAGAGAAACAGGAGGTGGTAGAGGTGGAAGGAATTATCCTGACCTTCCCTACTTGATTGGGGAAGTACTTGCTTTCCCAAGTAATGCAATGGGAACATGTGATCCGTAATGTAAGCCAAGTTGAAGCTGCTCCTTAGTTTCAGAAACATCCACTACAGCAGGGATTTTTAACCTCTTTTAGGGAGTCTGTGAACTATATGGCAAATTTGTTTTAAAAATATTTTGATAACTGTATTTCAACATAATTGGTTTCCTTTGTAATCCTATGTATTTATTTTATGCATTTAAAAATATTATTCCAGAAAGGCCTCCACAAGCTTTACCAGATTGCTTAAGGGGTCCAAGACACAAAAAAAGTCAAAAATTTCTATCCTGAGGTTTGTTCTTAAAATGGACAAAGAGACGCTGTTTGAATCTGGTCATTTATTCCTTGGATTTCCTCAAATGTAATAATAACAATAGATGCCACTTACATAGCATTTTAAGATTTACATATTTTATCTTTATTTCAATCTTCCAACAATCCTGGGAGGGGGTCATCACAGGTATTATATTATTGGCCCAGTTTTTGAGATGAGGTTACTTGAGCACTATTTTCCCACTTATGATGAAGATCCCAGAATTCTTATCTGCATTTAGTATCCCAGTTATTTCGCTGATCTCACACTCCAGGGAGTTAAGGCCTCATCACTCACTTTGCAAATCAACTTTTAAAAATATTTCCAATTAAAAATCTCTTGTTGATACACTGTTTTTCATCACCTTCATTTCCAAAATACAGCATGTCACTACCCAGATAGCCATTCTTTTTTAGCAAAAAATAACAGGAAAAAAAGCAGTTCAGCAGAACCAAATGATACATCAATGGCGTCTGACAGTATGTTCAGCATTGCCCATCTTTAGCCCTTACCTCTGCAAAAGAGGGAGGGAGATCTGTTTTCTCATCTATTCTCTGGGGCCAGGCTCAGTCATTCTAATCACACATTTTTCAGTTTTGTTTTGCTCATTTACTTACACTGTTATGGTCACTGAATATATTGTTTTCCTGGTTCTGTTCCCTCCTCTCTGCATTAATCCACACAAGCTGTCCCATGTTTTTCTGAATTCTTTTTTTTTTGGGGGGGGGGGCGCTAGGCAATAGGGTTAAGTGACTTGCCCAGGGTCACACAGCTAGTACGTGTCAAGTGTTTGGTCTGAAGCTAGATTTGAACTCAGGTCCTCCTGACTTCAGAGCCAGTGCTCTATCCACTGTGCCACCTAGCGGCCCTGATTGTCACGCTTTTTACTGGTATCCCTAGAATTTGGCACAATGTTTGGTACACAGTTAAGTGCTTAACAAATGCTTTTCATTTTTCCATATGGAACTTTATTTTCTATCTTTGACCTACTTGGGATATATGCCAGGGGGATCTCTGGGTCAAAGAGCATGGGCCACCTTTTCTTTTTGTTCTAGACTATCTTGCTCTGTAATCTCATCGTTCCCATGGATTCAACGATCACTTCAGGCAGATGATTCCAAGGTCTATCTATCCAGAAGCCTAGTTTCTCTCCTGAGCTACAGTCACACAACAACCATTACCTCCTGGATATCTCCCGACTGGCTATCTGAAATTCAACATGTCTAAAACAGAACTCATCGTCTTTACCCAGAAAACCCTCCTCTTTCCCAATTCCCACATCACTACTGAGGGTACCACCATTCTTCCAGTCACTCAGGCTCACAGCCTCACCTCTTCACTCTCCTTCACCCCACACATCCAGTCCATTGCAAAAATCTCTCTGCCCACACAGTCACCCTAAGGCTGTCATCACCTATCACCTGTATCGCTGTGATATTCTTCTAACTGGCTTCCCTACCTCACTCTAATCCATCACTTATTTAGTTGCCAAGGTGATTCTACTAAAGTTTAAGTATAGACATGCCACCCCTGCTCTGCTTTGGGCCCTTAAAAACCTTTCATAACCTGGCCTGTTCCTAGCTATCCAGGCTTTTCCTACCTCCCTCCTCTCCATGTACTCGGTGATTCAGCTGTACTGGCTGTCCAGGTCTTGGCACTGCTGTCCCCAATGACAACAATGTCCTGCCTCTTCATTGCTCCCTTTTGGTTTCCTCAGCTTTCTTCAAGACTAGATTTTAAGCTCACCTTTCACAGGAAGCCTTTCCTTGTCATCCCAACTACTAGTGCTTTCCTCTCTCCAACTGCCTTCCATCTCTTCTGTGTAATCTTTTGTGTATCTAGTTATTTACATGTCGTCTCCCTGCTTAGAACATGAGCTCATTGGAGCAGCGACTGTTGTTTCGTCTTTATTTGTATTCCCAATGCTTAGCACATCGCTGACACATAAGAGGCATTTTGTAAATGTTTGCTGACTGACTGCCTCTGTTCTCTTTTGTCTTGTCAATTCCCTTTTAGATTTCAAACTCTCCAAGAGTGGGGAACTATGTCTCCTCTTCTGTGATCTCTCTTTACTTCACTCTCTACAGTAACCAGACTTAGTTGGTTTTATGCTCACATAATGCTCAGTACACTGCACCAATCGGTCAACTAACCACCATACCTCGTGGCAATTTGGTTTTATAAGTTGGAGACCCCTTATCCTCAGGTGAAGGAAGTTGGCAGACAAGACAAAAGGGAGCAGAACAGCTCTATACCTCATAACTTTGCCACCAGTTGGGAACGTTGGGCCGCAGCTTTTGGTCACACACCACCTTCCGCATCTCCTCAATGGAAGGGTCTGAGGGCACAAGATCATAATACGGCAGCTGATATTCCTCATGGATCCCTGGGCAGAAGGAGAGATTTACCTGAGTGGTCAGCAAGAAAGCAGATTGACATTTCCTCAAAAATTGATGCAACAATTTAAGGAATTTTCTAGGAAAACAATAACAAAGTGATCCAGCAAGGTGATGTACTAAGCTAGGGAGGGGATACAATTCTACAAGAAGCACTTGGATTATATGAAGCTTATACTCTAAGTATCTAGGGCCTTCACTAAGAAATTAGAGGCAGGGTGACAGAATGAAAAGAGAACTGGTCCTGATTCTCAGGACACATGGGTTTGATTCCTGGATCTAATACTACTTGACTCTGGGTTAGTCACCACCTCTCTGAAACTCAATTTCCTCATATGTAAAATGGGAATCATATTGGTACTGCATACCTCATAGGATTGTTTTTAAAACAAAGTATTTTATAAACCTTAAAGCAATATATAATTATAAGGTGGCATAATCTCAAAACATATACTATTTGAGGTATATCCTTAGCCCAGTCTTACAGATGAAGCCACTATATGACACAAAAAATAAGTAGCTTTTACACAGCCATACTTTTGCATAGAAGGATAAAGGCAACTTGTCAAAAAAAGTTCTAATAATTATCTTTACAAAATCTACACCAGTGTACTTGTCTAACCCATTGTTGTTCTGGAAATAACAAAATCATTTCTGACTTATGATTACCAGGCCTCATTGCTTCCAGAATATAAAAGCTTAAAGATGCAGAACACAAGTGAGGAGAGGCTTCTGCTGAGAGCCTATAAGAAGAGAAGGTGCAGGAAAAGGGACTGGACATCCTAGGGCAGAGAAGGCTTCTCAGGTTCTTTCATCATTCATTAGCTCTTTTTCACCCTTTCAGTCTCCTTATGTCAGAGCTGAATGGCATTGAGATTCTCAATATCCATATCTTGAAGATCAAAAAAAGAGAGTATGCAATCTTGGATCCAGGGAAGATCTCTAAAATAATACTATGTCACACTCACCCAGAACAATCCCTAAATTCCACAGGTAGCTGTGGCCTAATAAAGACAATGCTGTATATAACACAATGATCTAAAAAGAGAATTGCAATAGGAAGTTAACAAAGTCTGCTAGAGAACCCTGGATGCAAGAACCTCATCTCTTTGGTGAGAGCTGGGAGTATGATTCTCACCCCCAAATCACACATACTGAAAAGAAAGGTGTTAAAGGGAGCAGTCAGATATCATCAACTACAGCTGAACTAAGAATTCTGGAATTTTGGAGGAAGAAACCAAAAGGGGGTGGTACCTCCTGAATTGCATCTTCGGGCAATCTCCCAATACACCAACCCTAAGGCATAAATATCCGCACATTTGAAGGAATCAAAGTGTTTCATGTTGATGGTTTCATCCAGCACTTCAGGGGCCATGTATCTGAAATGGTAATGGGAAAAGAATATGGTGGTTTCTGGAAGAAGATAGCTAATACACTTCTCTACTCAGTAACACAGTCAATTTGACGATTTTTCTTTTCAAATGAAGGTACTTTTTTTTTTTTTTACCATTTCATTAAATTTTTATTGATATCTTCTGTTTCTTACATCATCATAGTTATCCCAAGTATCACTTCTTCTCCTTTTTAAAAAAATTTTTTTAATTAATTATTTTTAGTTTTCAACATTTACTTCCACAAGATTTTGAGTTCCAAATTTTCTCCCCATCTCATCCCTCCCCCGACTCCAAGACGGGGTGCATTCTGAATACCCCTAAATGAAGGTACTTTTCAAGGACCCTTTGGATAATGGAGGGAAGGACATGATTATTATCTCCATTTCACAGGATTATAAAGGCTGTGAACAATAATCAATTTATGAATTTTTTTAAACACCAATATATTTTGGATTTAAATTTGGTCTTTTCATCATGGACTTTTGGAAGCTTTTATTAGGCTGCCACTCCCAGTGTAGAGAATATTAGATCTCAGGGTCCAGACTGTGAAAACATTGATGTGGGCACTACTAGGCAGACACAATGTCTAGTGCAATGATTCAGGGTAGGATGGTAGGAGAAGGAAGAATTGGCATGAAATAAAATAAAAGCCACATTATACTACCTGCTGCATCCCGAGCCCTGAGCTTTCTAACCTCCATGCCTTTGCTCACGCTGCTCCTTCTGTCTGTCTCTTACATTCAGATATATAATACCATGCAGCTGGATAACTGACATTGTCTTTGAAAAAAAAATTATTGATACATTTCATTTTTATACCATGGGTACTTAGCATCCCCCCAATACATTTGTCAACAGGAGAGATACAAAGAACCTCTTCAACTTAGATAACATGGTAATACTGACTAGAGTTTTGTAGCTTCGAAAGGTTATTTATGTTGAATTCACTGAATTTATACATATTTTTGTTGTATATAGCATGCCTTTTCCCCCTACATGTGTATCCTGTCTTCTCAACTAGATTTTAGATTTTCTAAGGGCAGGATCCACATCCTTCCCTATATTTCATTTCTCTTCTTTTGATGAAGCTCTTCACAGAGGGGACCAGTCAATGCACACTGTTTATTAAGTCTAAAACCATGTTTTTCTCCATACCTCTTGGTCCCCACTCTTTGATTTGGGGCGATGTCAATAGTATCAGTACTCGAATCATGACGGACAGCAAGGCCCAGGTCAGCAATTGCACACATTCCATTTTTCTTCACCAAGATGTTCTTTGATTTCAAGTCTCTATGTGCAATTCCAGGTTTCCCTGGCAAAGAAAACAGGATCTCTTAACAGGACAAAGCCAGCACTGTTGGTTAAATTCTCCTACCTGATCAGGCCAAGAAGGAGTTCTCTGGCATGTATATGCCAAGAACAAGACCAAGACCTAACAGATGACTCATGCTTCTTTCTGGTAAGGGTTGGACTACATGACCCTTTGAGCTCCCTTCCAATCCTTAAATTCTATAGATTTGTCCATTATCAAGGCTGGCAATGGCTATCTCCCTGATTATCAACTGAGCTATAAGAGAAGACACCAACTAGTCTGCAAAAGACTAGGACTTTTTGACAAGTTTAGGGTATAATACGGCATCATAGCTCAAGGTTTGTGTTCACCTTCTTTAGCAAGTATTCTTAGATTAGCAGTATCCAACCTACCAACATATTCCTGACCTAGCTTTCCCCCTTGACACATTTAAATAATTACTTCATGGATATCTCTACTGATTGCATGTTCATCAGTCTCATCTATATCATTAGATTAAAAGTTCCTACCCTTTAATAGGCTTCCTAGAGGATTACATATGAGACCATTCAATAAATATTTGCCGACAGATCACAAGATCTTACTACCTAATGATAGGTAACTAAATAGCTAAGCTGTTTGATTATCTGAGGGCAGGTCTAAACAAAAGTAAAAAGAAGATCAAATCTTAGCCTACTTCATACTAGGCATAAGGATCATACAGTCCAGTTTAATGAGAGGCAAGATTAGTTCTTTTGGTGGATGATGCTTACTTACTTAGCAGTGTACAACTTTAAGCTGGGGACAAAAATCAGAAGATACAGTCCTTTCAAGGATTACCTAACTTCTTTCTTCCTTGGTTGTGGCCACTTACCCTGGGTACCTACAATCTCCATGTGCAGGTGTGCCAACCCACTAGCAGCAGACAAGGCCAGCTTAATCATCCCTTCGATAGTCACTGTATACCGGTTAAGGTAATCAAACAAGGAACCATGTTCGTGATAATCAGAAACAAGCCACAGCTGGGTCCAAGTACCATTATCTGCAGGTAGAACCAAGGAAGGATTTTTAGAATGTCATAGCTATTGGCAGAGAATGGGACAGAAAAGGAAATATATGAGGAATGGGAGAGAGATTAATTTTATTAGTTTGCAAAATTTACATGGATTCCTTCCACATTTTTTCAGTTATCTACACTTTATAAAAATCATCTTGCCAGTTAAATGGAGGATAAATTGGAGTGAGTAAAAGACAGGGTGGGAAGCCAGTTAGTCAGTCAATCAACTAGACATTTATTAAATAGCTACTATATGCCAAGCACTATGCTATGCTCTTAGGGTACCAAGAAAGGCACAAACTAGTCCCTGCTCTCAAGAATCTCACAGTCTAATGGAGGAGACAACATGCAAACAACTATGTACAAACAGGATATATAAAGGATAAACTGTGGGTAGTCTCAGAGAGAAGGCACTTAGATAGTTAGAAGGTTATCACAGCAGTATGGGTGACAGCCTGGAGTGGGAGTGGAGACAAGGGGGCTGTGTATGTTGTGAAGGAAGAAATGACAAGATTTTGCAATGGATTGGATAAAGAGAGTGAGGGGTAGAGAATGACACTGAAGTTGAGACTGGGTAACTAGGAGGATGTTGGTGCCTTCAACAGTAATAGGGAAATTAGGAAGAGAAGATTTTGTGGCAAAAGATAATGAGTTCTGTTTTGGTCACATTGAGTTTTGGGACATCCAGTTGAAGATGTCCAAGAAATAACTGCTGATGTTTGACAGCAGCTCAGGAGAGAACCCAGGCACCTGCATAGATAAGACCTTGGAATCATCTACATAGAAGTGATCAATGAATCCATGGGAGCTGATAAGATTACAAAGTGAGATAATACAGAGCAAACAGAGAAGGACCAGTACTGAGCCTTGCAGATAGAGCCCACTATTAGTGAAAGTGACACCACTGAAGAACGTTCCAAGGAGATGGGGATTGGGAGGAGGAAGGAACAAAGTAGATGACTTTTTTCAAGGGAAATACAGAATAGTAGATAGTGAGAGTAGGGATGCTAGATTGAGTGAAGGTTGTGTCGTGGGTTTGTTTTCTTTCTTTAAGGAGTTTTTTTATGGAGACATGGGCATGTTTGTAGGTAGCCAGTAGGTACGGAGAGACTGAAGATGAATATGAGCAGCTGCAAGGAGGAGGGGATCTAAGGGTACATAAGGAGGGGTTGCCGTGGCAAGGAGGAAGACCACCTCTTCCTTCAAGATTGGAGTGAAGGAGATGATGGGAGACAAATGCTATGATGTGAGATGAGGATGAGGGGAGGAGGGGTAGCTCTCTTAGAACAGTCTACATATTTTTGAAGTATGAGGCAAAGTCCTCAACTGAAAAGGTGGCGGCGGCAAGGGGTACTATAGGAGGCTCAAGGAGTATAGTGAATGTTTAGAACAGTCACATTGGAGAGTGGATAGCAAAGCAATCAGGGAATAACAGTTTGTTTGCCTTGCTACAGTGAGGGCCAAGATGAGATCAGAGAACATACTTTTGTAGTGGACCCAGTCCACACAACACAGCTGACCCCTATCACCTCAGCTATAGTCTCTTCACCTCCTCCACTCACACCAGCGAATAGACCTTGGAAAAACCCTAGGGAACTGATTTCCTGACTGTGATTGCCTATCTGGGAACACTACTTCAGGAAAGCCCCATCTCAGTTCCACTTCACTTACTAATTCTCAGTCGTCATCTCACCAGCTGCCTTGCCTTACCCTACCCTTTCTAGTTCTGGAACTGTGATCAAATCAACCTTGCCATTTCTCTTGAAAGGGATGAGCCTGTCCCAATCTACTTCTCTAAGACTCCATGCATCATCTCTGTAACTTTCCAGATCAAAATGCTGCTCACTGGAAACCACATTCTACATGTGTCATTTGCTCCATCAGAGTATGAGCTCTCTAAGGGCTTCAGTACTTCTGTGTATCCCCAGTACTTAGCACACAGTAAGATAACAATAATAAGTTTAATACATGCTTATTCACTCATTCACTTCACAAATTCAGCTTCATTAAAAAACCAAAGAAAAGGAAATTGAGAGCATATTTTTTAAGTTTCATTCATTCATTTATTTTTAGGTCTCCTGACTACCTAAGTTCTTGGAGTTCGGACTAGGATTTATTTTCATGAATGAAATTTTTAAAATGGGAAACCATCAAACAGAAGGAAACACAAAAAGGAAGTAGCTAGCCTTCAAAACTGCCTTTGATTCTTATTTTCATGAGCAAGTCAGGAAGAAGATGTATTGTGCAACACACAAATGTAGGCTAATTATACAACTACCCGGAGATACAAACTCAAAGGATGAGATGATCATCAATGGTACAGTGTCAATCCGATGAAACCGATTAGGTCATGTGCCACAAGGTCTTTCAATTTCTCTCCTACTTTTCATAGCCAGTTCTCTGAAAAGGCTATATCTGTTCATTGGGTTGTTGTGAGAAAAATACCGGGTAAACCTTTAATCATCAAATACGTGCGAGTAATTTGTCATTCTCAACATCATTTTTGTTATCTCATTTTCATCTTTCTCACCAAAGATCAGAGAGAAATAGAGTGAGGATAAGTCACTGTGGACTTGTGTGTGCACAAAAAGATAAAATGACTTTTTCTAAGTGAATAAGAGGATTATTAAGTAAGCTCATCTTCTGTAGAAAGAAACATTGGAAAAATTCCAGTAGGAGACAGAATGACAGGGGTAACATTTACCTTACCTGTTCCCACATGGTTTTATTTTTTTTTCTGGTAAGTCTCTATATTTTAAACACTTTTTATTCCATGTAGTTCGGAAGTTATGAATATTTGATTGGTCAACACCTCCTCAAACATTGTTTTTAAACTTTAACAGATTAATTTTATGTCCATGCAGTTGTGGGCAACAGTTCGATCTGTCATGATGTTCTAGTTCTAGTATAGTTTACTTGCTAAATTTGCAAAGATACTTGAGGGGTTGGTATTTGTAGTGTGGGTATTTGTCATCTTTTAAATTTATTTTTAAGGAATTATTTTCCTCAGTGAGCTTTTGGAACTCCTTTTCTATTTGGCCAATTCTACTTTTTAAGGCATTCTTCTCCTCATTGGCTTTTTGGACCTCTTTTGCCACGTGGTCTAGTCTATTTTTTAAGGTGGTATTTTCTTCAGCATTTTTCTGGGTCTCCTTCAGCAAGCTGTTAACTCGTTTTTCATGATTTTCTTGCATCACTCTCATTTCTCTTTCCAATTTTTCCTCTACTTCTCTTACTTGATTTTCAAAATCCTTTTTGAGCTCTTCCACGGCTTGAGACTAATTCATATTTTTCTTGGGAGCTTTGGATGTAGGAGCTTTGACTTTGTCATCTTCTGGTTGTATGTTTTGTGCTTCCTTACCACCAAAGTAAGATTCTATAGTTTGAGGTTTTTTTCCTGTTTGCTCATCTTCCCAACCAGTTACTTGACTTTTAAATTCTTTGTTAAGGTAGGCTCTGCTTCCAGTGTGGAGGGTATACTGTCCCAAGCTTCAGGGGTTTTGTGCAGCTGTTTTCAGAGATACTTCTAGGGACCTGTAAGTTTTCAAATCTTCCAAGGTGGTATGACCTAAGGAGAGGTGTTTACTCCTCTCCTGGCCTGTGCTCTGGTCTATGAGTGACCACAAACACTCTTTTCTGCCTTGCACATGAGAGGAGGGTTCTCTCTCCACTGCTACCACATGCCGTGCTATGCCAGTGCTCCTCCTTGCCCCAGGACTGGGACCCAGATCCAGATACGGGCAAAGCAATCCTGCCTCAGCACCAGCAAAGAGATCCCTGCAATTCCCCTCTGATCAGCGGCTTGATTCCCCACCTTCTGTGGGCTGAGAGCTTCAGAAGCAGCCGCTGCTGCTATGGCACCACCCTGGGGCTGTGCTAGGGCCAGGGCTGGATTGTACTCCTTTCTCACGCAGGTCTGACAGATCTTTCCCACTGACCTTCTAAGTTGTCTTTGGTGTTTGTGGGTTTGAGAAGTCTGGAAGCTGCCACAGCTACCAGTGATTCAGTCCCCTGAGGCCTACTCTCAGTTTGCTGGGTCCCAGTCTTTGCTGGCACAGCCCACGCTGAATTGTGCTCCTCCCCCAGCCTGGAGCAACAGACCTTACCCACTGACCATCCAGGTAGTCTTTGGCTGGAAATTTGTTTCACTCTATCTTTTTGTGGGTTCTACTGCTCTGGAATTTGTTTAGAATCAATTTTTACAAGTATCTGGAGGGGTTTGGGGGGGAGCTCAAGTGAGTCCCTGCTTTTACTCTGCCATCTTGGCTCTGCCTCCTCCTCCATCTTTTTTATTTATAAAAGATAGTGAGCTTCTGGTATACAATCTTAGACACCTGATCATGTTTTTCCCCCTAGGTATACATTGGATGATAAATTTTTGCAACTTGCAGTGATATAATGCGGTTTCTACCACTTCACTACAAGATCTGCATTGATTATCAAGTCCTGGCTCTTAAACAATAAGCTTTCTATAATTTCTGATGGCAATGACTAAATGACTTGAATTTCTATCATAAATAAATCTCCATGTCTCAGACGTATGTCCAAAGTACCTTTGTCAAAGTATCATCAATGCCTACCTAGCCTTGCTGAATATCTTTCTCCTGCTAAGTAAATATCTTTTTGTTAACTATTAAATGACCTTTGAGTATCTAATTTTGTTCTGATATTAAATCTAAATTACTGATGATTGAGGCCCAGCCCAGAATAATGTCCCAGGGGCATCTTAAACTCAACATGTACAAAACTGAACTCATTTTTCCTCCAAAATTCTCCATTTTTACAAACTTTCTATTTATGTTGAAGATATCACCATCTTTACAGTGTCTCAAATTCAAAACCTTGGCAATATTCTGGATTCTTCACTCTTCCTCACCCCACATATACAATCAATTGCAAAACCTTACAATTTCTCCCTTCACAATATTTCTCACAACTGACCCCTTCTCTCTCTCTGTCTCCAAGACACCACTACCATCTTAGTTCAGGGCCTCATTAATTCTCACTTAGGTTATTTCAAATGGTCTCCTTGTCTCAAGTCTCTCCCCACTCTGGTCCATCCTTCACATAGCTGCCAAAACAATTTTCCTTAAGTACAGAACTGACCACATGACTCCCCTAGTCAATCAACTTTAGCTGCCTTTAGGATTAAAATGTAAACTCCTCTGTTTATCTTTGAAAGCCCTACACAATCAGACTCACTGAACATTATTCCCCCTCCCACAGTTCATGATCTTGGCAGTCTGGCCTTCTCTCTGTTCTTCCCTCATGACACTCCATCTCCCATTCCTGTGCTCTTTCACTGGTCATTCCCCATTCCTGGAAATGCACTCTCTCCTCACTACCACCGCATCCAGTTCCTCTCTTTCTGGAAAAGACACAGCTCACAGACCATTTTCTGGATGGTCTTTTCTTGTCCTCCCAACATAACATAGAGTAGTTTGGAAGGTAGTTCTTTTCAGCCATAACTTTGCAACATTCATTTTTCATTTGGGGAGGGAGCTGTTTTTCTCTATTATATTGTAGTAGTCATTATATATTACTTTCTTAGTGTTGCTTACTTCATTCTATATCAGTTCACATAGATCTTTCCATGTTTCTCTGCATTCATCACACTTATCATTTCTTACAGCAAGGGTATTAAACTCAAATAGAAATGGGGCTCATTAATTGGTACATAAGGATTCCTGCAGGCCTAATATTGACTTAGTTTTAAAATGCTATGTTATATAGGCTTTTTGAATTTTTTTTTTCAATTTTGTTAAACAGTTCTCAATTACATTTTAATCTGGTTTGGACTGCACTGGAAGTGTTGATGCGGCATGGGCCACATGTTTGACACCTCCATCTTATAGCACAGTAAGATTCCATTACATTAATGGAAATCTGTGAATCCATCAGGACTGCTGTATATATTTTTATGTGTGCTTGTTTCTCTCAGAATGTAAGCTTGTTGCAAGTAGGAACTGTTTTATTTTCTGTACATGTATCCCTGGTACCTAAAACAGTATATGACATGACACAGTTACTTAACAAATATTTGATTAATATATATTTGTAGCATGGGAATTTGTCATTTATCAGTCCATTAAAAACAACTAGCTTCTGCTGAATAATTCTAGACACCAGATTCTGTCTTTCTAGGAACTAAATTTTTATAGCCTACAGTAATGCACAACTTCTACCAGTTCCTTGAATAATCTACATTGATCACAAACTCTGGCTCCTTAAGGATAAAAACTTTCTATAATTTCTAGTGGCAATAACTTCATCCTAAATTATCATCACAAATCCTGCTATTTCCATAAACAAATATGCATAACTCAGGTATCTGTCCAATGCTTCTTTATTAACATATTGTTGACTTGAGTTCATACAAAAGGACCATTGAAAGTTTTTTTTTGATTCCACTTTTGGATCTTAGTTGTTCCATAGGCTGCATTCAGCGGCAAACCACTTTCAGTTATATTAGACAAATCCAGAAGTATGTACCTGTTATCAGCCTTTACTACGCTGCTCAATTAAGTGGTGTTTGCTTGTTCCAAAAATATTGTTTATCATGTACTCTAAGAATGTTTAACAATATTGTTATTCTTTTACCTTAGGGTGATGGACCCTGTGTTTTATCAATATTGTATAAAGGGTTTTTTTTTTGTGAGGAATACTTTAAAATTTGTCACAGTTCATTTTAAAGTTCCAAAGTTGTACATTAAAGCTAGTATTGGATAGATGCTAACTGCTTTAAAAACGTTCTTCCCATTCGGCTTCCACTAAGAATGCAATTAGGGGTCTTAACATACACAGCCATGGTCTATATTTTGTCGGTCTTGCCCAGAGAAGACCAAAATATTCATTAAGTAGCAACTTCTACTTATTCAATGCAACTCTTGGATCAAGTTCAAAGCATTCGGTCTCTATTTTTCTTGGCATACTTTAAAAATTTTATGTTTAAGTCCAAATGACATTTTCATGTCATTGGAGAAAGATTCCATGAGGTAAAGGTGCTGTTTACAGGAGTGTGGGCTATACTTGTAGGGATCACTGATGTTCTCACCTTTTGGTAATAGATATGTATTACCTTCTACCGAAAAGGGCTCAGGCACAAGGATCAGACTTGTGTCTGAGAGTAAGCTGGCAAAATGCTAGGCTAGTAATTCATGTGCCAAAGAGAGGCATCTATGCCAAGATTTATGGATCTTCTCTGGCCCCAGCAATTTCAGGTTTTGCAGAAAAGCTGGAGTTTTATTCACCTCCCTTAAAATAACTGCTCTGGTTTTCACTCTATTAACAGTGAACAAGTTTTCCTTGTTTGGTTCAACTTGAGTTTTTGTTGGGTTGAACCTTCTTGTGACCAAAAATTAGGGTCATTTTTCCTGTCATCCTTCTTCAGAAGCTGCTTCACCTGTGATTGTTTTACTTCTCAAGCTTCTCTAATTGTGTTTTTGGTTAATATTACATTGCTTGCTTTGTTCTTTGCACTATTCTGAGTCCTTTTTATTGCCTTATTCTTTGGACTTTTACTAGCTGACTGAAGAAACCTAAAATTTTTATATTCTTTTGTTTGTCTGATTTCTTTCCATATCTCTTTTTTGTTGCCTTTAATTGGGCAAAGTGGTGTTCAAATTTCCTACTAAGTGCACCAGCCAGGTATTAATGTGATCTTCCAATGTCTTTCTGCAGCTCTTCAATAGCTCTCTCAGGTCACTTCTGCCACTGGTGTCTGATGTCTGTCCTTAGCAGGACTGCTCCGTTACCTCCTACTGATCTTACTATGGCAATGACTGTCACATCAATTGTTGTGCGTAGGTCCTGAAATGTTTTTA
This sequence comes from Vombatus ursinus, assembly GCF_900497805.2. Lineage (NCBI taxonomy): Eukaryota > Metazoa > Chordata > Mammalia > Diprotodontia > Vombatidae > Vombatus > Vombatus ursinus. Next base: position 9,889,649 of record NW_020954719.1, on the reverse strand, counting down.
TACTTTCTGTCCAACACTTTGGAGAATGCATTTGTTTGTGATGATTATAGCAGATACCAGCTTTTAAAAGTTACTTGGAGCTTTTTTTTTTATAATTGGTTTGCTAATAATACTCATGTTGTCAAACTAAAAAAGAGCTTTTTGGAATTCTAGTGTATGTCCATCCCTTTTTCAAAATTATTTGAGGGAGCAGTGCTGTTTTTGTCATGTGGTGTTATAAAGCATAATGCCTGGATTTTGCATAAAATGATAATTTTCAATGACGGCAAGATCTTCATTTCCCCTTTCAAATTTTAGTAGTTCCTCAATTTCATCTCTTATTTCATCTAATATAAACACAGGAATCAAAGGTGGTTTGTTTTTTTTTAATGATTGCACTACAATTGTTGGCAATATTTTGTTTTATGATTTGGAGCTAAGGATATCATTGACTAAAAGCAGTATGAAGCACTTGCCTACAACTGGTAGGATCTGTTTCTTGTTTTGTTAATGATTCTGTACCCTCACATAATAAAAGTATTCATGGCTTCAATCCATTTTACAAGCACTCATGGTTTGCCTGCTTTAGTGGGGGAAGGGGAGGCAAAAATCAATCGAGGATATTTGTGAGGAGGAAACAAAATTACTATAATATTTTAATGGAAAATGGAGAAGTACACACACACACACACACACACACACACACACACACACACACACACA